>NC_051211.1:39155152-39435152 GCF_015220715.1 Pygocentrus nattereri | reverse complement strand
CAGCATTACCACTGCTGATATGCGCACACACACACATTTTCTAAGCTGCTTCTCCCTCAGGGTTGCGGGGGGTGCTGGAGCCTATCCCAGCAGTCATCAGGTGGAAGGCAGGATGCACCCTGCCAGTCCATCACAGGGCAGACAGACACACCAGAGCCATGTAGCATGTGCAATTGACCTAACTACATGTCTTTGGACTGTGGGAGGAAACCAGAGAACCCGGAGGAAACACACAGAGAGGATCCTAGCTGCCCGGCCAGGGAATCAAACCCAGGCCCTCCTTACTGTGAGTCAACAGTGCTACCCACCACGCCACCATGCCGCCCCTGATACGTGCAATGTAGTGCATTTGTCTTGCTCCAGTAGAGTGAATTGGAGACATTTTTAGTTCTTAATTACAGTTTTAATCTTTTAAAAAAATACACATTTTTTTCACTGAGCAGAAAAAAATATACTAAAATTTTGATGAAGCACAGAATTTGAAACAACTTGAAAGTCTTCAATCAGACTCTTCTGGTCTCTGTGAAAGAGTGTGAAAAGAGTGAAGGTGTGAAGACTGAAGCCATTCTAAATCATATTAAGTATTCTTTCATCCAAGTTTTATAACTTCACTTACATATACGTAAATAATGTACATATAAATATACATATATGTAAATAAAAAAAATCTGCACGGATTCTTCCTAGAACCTTTACATTGCCTGAAGATTCTTTAAACCTCATAAAGTTTCTTCACACTCACATACCTTATTTACAGTATTTATGATTCTTTAAAGAACCAGCCACTGAAAGTCTTATTTAGGGAACCAAAACTGGTTCTTCTATGACATCACTCCCAACAGCACTTTTGGTACCCTCATTTTGATCATATATAGTCTCAGCATACATCAGAATTATATGAACTACAGTACATTAGTATGAATAGCTGGCTAATTGATTAAACCTGCAGAAAACAAAAAAAGGTTTTAATTTTAATGTGAAGAATCATCTCATGGAGAATTTCATAATAATGACTCATTTTAATTATGACTACTGAATAATTTCAAGATCCATGTAATAACAAATAATTTGACTTACTATGTTGAAATAAAGACTTCTTTCCGAAAATACTGGCGTTGACAAATAATACTGACAAATTGTCCCAATTTAATCATTGACTTCCTTGATATTTAATAGCTCCATAGTTCCCACTCTAAAAATCTTTCACTCTCAAAATATTTCAAAATGCTAAGTCAATATTTTGAGCTATTGAATGAATATTTTGAGACAGTGAGTGACTGTTTTGAGATTTTACTCTTTTTGAGTTTTTTTTAATCATTACTACACTTACGAACCTGAGTTGCTCCAGAAGCTGCATTTAGCAGAAGGTAATATTAACAGTCTGTGTGCTGCAGCTTTGAGTAAGTGGGTGTTGGTGGTACAGATTTAGAAGGCTTTTGAAGTGCTTACCTTTTGCCGACAATTTCATTCCACGTCTTCCTCTGCAAACTTAGACATTCAAATGTAAACTTGTTCTGTCGGTTTGATCAAATGAGGAACGGCACAAAGAGATCTTTATCGGTTCAGGAGCTTTCAGCACACTCACATCCTGGCACCAAAACAAATTAATGTTCATCTTCAAGGTTACTGCAAACAGAGTTTGTGAACAAAGCTCCTTCCTGTTAATTGACAATCCAAATCTGTTTATCTTGGAGAGACACAGAGGTAGTTTGATTTGAAAAGTTGCGCCGAGAGCCAGAGTTGGAGGCTTATCGAATTCAAGCACCACAGAGAGCAACAGCAGCAAAATTGAACCTGGCAGCTGGCAGCGGTTTACATTATTATTGGAATAAAAATCACTGCGCTTTAAAATGTCAGAATCACTGCGTGGTTAAAATAACATCACTGCAAATTAAAGAGAATGAGAAAATCAGACAGTCTGAAGAAGAGTTTAAAATGCAGAAAACACACACACACACACACACACACATGCATATCATCCTCTGTAAATGAAAGCGTGGGCTGCTGGATGAGAGTAAAAGGGCATTCTAGGTAAAGTTATTCCTTACAAACAATTCCACGCAGACAAACCATGAGCCTTCCTCAGGCTAAAAAACACCACGCCTGAATAACCTCCTCAAGTCCTGCATCTGTCTCCTCCAGTTGATCATTAATGAGACAAACAGACTCACAGACAGACAGACAGATGGACAGACAGAGAAAAAATGAGAAAGGGGCGGGCCCAAACTACCCAGGCCCAGATCACCCAATAGGGCCACATGCCCTGGAGCCCAAACCACCTGGGGGCCCCTGTGAGCAATTATGAGAACATCTAAACAGCTGTTTTGACTAGTGTTGGGAATTGTACAAGTAGCACAGGGGAAAAATGCACTAATGTGTTATGGCTCATGTTTTTCCTAAATGCCCGCTTCTTTTTCACCTCCAATCACTTCTTAGCCACTGTTTCACTATGCACCATTACTTTGGTCAAGCTTTCAGGTTTTTAGCAGTGAGCTAATATTTCTGTTAAGGTACTTAATTTTGAAGCTTCAGATGTTCAAAAAAATATGCCGCAGGATCTGTAAACCTCAATACAGTAGAGGATGTCCATCTCCAAAGCCAAATACAAATTCATAGCCACTTTTTTGATTCGTCCTTGTCAGCGGTGATCTTTGAACTGTCATCAGAGGTAAGATATAAATAATTTAAAAAACCACAGTGTGTTTCAGCCAAGATGCTTGACAGTGTAGTTTTTTAAGTTGGGTGCTTTTAAGTTTTGTTTCCGTCTATGTGCACATTTCAGTTGTCTGATTTATTTATGTTGTCTTCATTGAAGTAAATGTGCTTGCAAAGAGTGAATGCATGCTTTACTACCCCCACACAATTTTATTGATGAGAGTTAATTATTTTTTATATATACAGTAATAGCTTAGACAATATATATTTACATATTATCACACACAGCAAATTTTGTTTCAGATGTTTGAAGCGGGGCTACTATAAAGTTTATTTTGTGCAATGAATAAACAATGAAGTTTATTTTTACAATAAAACATTAACAATCGCAAGCATGAGTGTCAAAATGTGATAATATTAAGAAGAAGAAAACAAACAGCCCTAAATTACTTTGAAATAAGTCTGGTTCCATTGACATACATTAAACTATGTTTTTTCCTTCTGCTGTAAAGTTACTGTTTTGGAGATATAATGTTTTGTTCTTACAACAACGATATATATGTTGCAAATAAAATAATCAAATCAAAAGGAGTTTACAAAAGATACAGTTTTTAAACATTCTATATTGTAGAAAATGTTTCTCTCATTTTTTAAACAAAAGAGTTTCATGGGGTGTGTAAATACTGTTGAAGTATCAAAGAATTAAAGTATTAAAGTATTTAAGTAAGTATTTAAGTAAATATTGTTAAGGTAGTAAAATGTTCCATTCACTCCCCAGTCCTTATAGTCTATACAAGAAATGAAGCTATAAAACACTTTGTTTTGAATTCACTGTTCTTGTAAAGTGTTCTTGTGATGTAAGACATTTACATAAATATCTACCTGTCTAGCCGACAGCAGGTTGACTCCACCTACTCATGCTGAAGTTTTTTGGATGAGCCACAAAACAGGGCAGCCCATCAAAACAGACCTCGGGATAGAAAAATGGAGGACACGGATCCTTTAGCCCCTTAAAATCACAGGCTTATTATACACCAAGCCTTACTACCCAGTAACCACAGGGACCTCAGTGCAAACTAGCTGAGCTATTCTTAGGTTATAAAATGTGTAATAAAACACTGGGCCAGTGTGCTTCTGAAATCTCTCATTTGCTTCAGCAATCTCTTTTTTGCTTCTGAGTTTTATGATCAAGGCAACAACTCTAAGTATCACTTGGACCTTAAGTGTCACTATTTTGACCCTTAGCCTCACCCAATCAAAGAACAGTGGCAAGTACTCCAACATGCATTTCCAATTGTTTGGTCCGCCGTAGTTTTTGTTCAAGTCTCTTGTAGATTTAGATTTGCTGTCAAAGCAAGCCCAAATCACAGACCAGGCCTGAGTCAATCTGCATTCCTGACTTATGTTACTTGTGCACATTTGTGCAAATGTGCTGTGTTGTATTTCAGTCTCATGGGACTGGCTCTCCTGGTGATGTACCTCAAGGCAGATTTGCTTTTTCTTTTCATGTAAGGCATGATTTTCACATTTTTGATCAGTGTCCACCACAGAATGCACATTGGTGAGAAGCCTGAATGACACTCGATGCATTTACAGACAGTGCTACCTGGGGGTAATTACTAGCACCTTTTTGGGTATCAAAGTTTTAATGTGTTCCACTTCTGTGCCCTCAATGTTCACATTGGGGGTATTTGGTAACAGCTTTAGCTCTTATTTACAGTGGATTGAAAATGAGGTCATTGCCGAAGACAGAGCTTGTTGGCCATGTGTTTTGATAAGATAAAACTCTTTAGCATGCCTGCGGTTTAGCGCTGTGATATACAGTGTATAGCACCACTGTGTTGGAACTGGTATGAAGAAAGGGCAAGAATACATACAGGCTCTGTTAGAAATATTTTTTTTAATATAAACAAGGCCTAGTTAACACTTTTACGAGCAGTGTCAATATCCTAAGACCAGCCATAGGTGTCAACGCCTTAGTTGTTATAGTCTCAGTTTAGATACTGCAATATGCACCTATATGTATGTGTGTATATATATATATATATAAATTAAGCTGGAGTTATAAGGAGTGTTTCAGCCTGGACTGGTTTTTGAGTGAGGCACAATGAAAGATAGTCAGTCAGAACTGTGATAATTTACATGTATCAGTCTTAAAGGCACAGTATCTAAAAATCTGTTTAATTCTTGGGGATTCTTACAGAGGTTTGAAAATGATCATGTAGAGATGATTTAGGACTGTTTTTAGTACATGAAACCACAAAAATCATCATATGTGGACCTCAAAGAACTTTAGTTAGAGCTTAACGTATGTTTTATTTTTTTTTCTTATGTTAAAAACAGGAAATAAGTAGCAAATGTGCAGAACAAATGTCACATTTGAGTTTGTATGCATTTGCATTTGCTGTGTTAACTTATTTTCACCTAGAAAATAAACAAAAATGTCATTTGACTGGAGTTCTAACCTTTGCATACAAATGTAGCTAGATGTTTACAAACTTTTACACTTCTGAAAGTCGGTTTTCTTTTTCGTTTTGCTGCTAAATATGAGCCAAACTCGTGTTCACCTCTAGGTGATTTGCCATTCCTCCTCCTTGCTTGTTTCATGGTGATAATTTAATGGCATAATGAGGGCACCACATTTGCTTATTTTTTTGACCTATCAAAGCAAGTTCCAAGTTCTATTTTAAATCAGACCTTCACTGACAAACCATGATTTGAGTTGACATACAAAATTGCATTTCAAACCGACTGAATCTATAGCTTGAAGCATGAAATGTGTTGTGTCACAAGCAGATATTAGTTGCATGTTTGGCATCCACTGTAAAAGCAGATCACATAAAATGCGTATTATAAGCACAGAAGTACACACAGTAGATATTATTATGACAATCATGAGTCGAGTCCCTTGGGATTTTGCCACATATGTTCCAACCTGATGGTATTTAAAATTGTAGTCTGTCACTGTTGACAGTAAGCCCCAAGGAATCAGATGGCAGGAGAATGTTATTCTATTCCTGCTTATATACAAGATATTTCAGAAATACACCAAGGAAACTAGTCAGATATGGCATTTGTACAATGTAGTCGAAGTTGTCTCAAAGCAAATGTAGTTATGTACTGCTGTATTACTCACATGTAGCTCATTGAATGTCTGTTGAAAGTATGATTATAAATGATGAATCAATACCACATTTATAGGTAGACGTGGAGATTTGATTATTTTACATTACTTTCCTTTTGATTACTTTACAATTTTTGTGACAATCTTGTCATTGGCTTCAGAACAAGAGGAGAAAAGTAAGCAGACAGGGATCTGTTGATACACAATATATGCGCATGTAACTCACTATATAACAATGTAATTACCTATGTAATTACACAATCATTTAAAAGAGTAAAGCAAAGTAACAAAACAACTATGCATAAATTTTACTGATATTAAGCCAATTCCAACTGATGTGATACAGCATTTTTCACAAAACTAAAAAGTCAAGGATGAGCTCCCCTTTTGAGTCATAAGTGAATGCATGCTTTACTACCCCCACACAATTTTATTACACAATCATTTAAATAATAATTTACTTTATGTAGAGGTCATATAAACTTTACAATGTTAAAGTTTAAACTTTACAATGTTAAACCCCATCGTGGCAAAAATCTGTGAAAAAATAATTGTCTTGACAGTAAAAAAATCAAAAACATTGTTAAATGGTAAACAATGTTAACCCCTTAACATCCTAGACAAAAATAAGGCTTATTGTTCAGTCACTACAGGGAGGTTTAAGCAAACTGGTTGAGCTATTCTTAGGTTATAGAAGTGTGTAATAAAACTTTGGACCACCAGTGGGCCCAAGACCTGTTAAGGGGCTAATAAAGCCCTGCAACAACTGGAAACCAAGCCAGCTTTCAGTTGTTTCTCCACAACCAACTGGCGTAAAAATGTATTGTAGAAACATTCCATTTAATTTGGCATCATTCTGTCATATTGCTGGTATTAAAACAAACATATGTTAGCCTAATCTATTTACATTATATATATATATCTTGTGGGCCTTCATGCTTTCTAATGATAGATCGGTGTGCCATGTGGTGGAAGAAGGAACCCCTGTTCTATCCCATCACTCCAAAGAACCCTTTCTGGCACCTTTATATTTACAAGCATAGATTTAGCTTGCAGCTCACCGAGATGCCTTATATGCAACAATGCTTAGAAAATGCTAGTAGATGAACGTATTAATACCAAACGTCAGTCTTTTCCTCATCTCCATCCTGACAAAGTGACTCATCCTCAGTGGCACCAGCTTCACTCTGCGGCTTTGTATGTGTTTAATATTAATTTCTCCTTTCACAGTTGAATGTGTGGTAGACCTCATGACAGCTACTGTCCCTATCTGAGTCCCTCTGGTCATTCATCTTTCATGCTAGATTAAGCCACATTAGACACAGGGCTAATTTGCTCTCAGTATGCGTAATCCCTGCCCACTGAGACAGTGATTGTTCTGCTTTTAGGAACCAGCCGTCTAGGCACTGCCATACTGCCTCACTTTTACAAAACAGAGAAACTTCTCACTGTTATCACAGCATCACTGACATACTGCTGCTGCACCTATCAAATACTTTCTCTTGCCCGAAAGCTGAAGACCACAGCTCTATCTCATAAGCTCCGACGAGGAAAGGACAGCGACTGTTGCCATAACAACCGAAAACCTGGGAAAGTGGCCTCATAGCCAAATCTCCTTGTGATTGACAGATCTCAATGGCTCGGCAGTTTGTCCTAGTTATAGATCTGTTTCTCTTCATCTTCTCCCTTGCTTGGCCTCCTCTCCAGTCCTGCTGTTTTTGCCCGTGGAAAAGAAAAGCTGGACTTTATCTCAGTCCCTGGTAGAAAGAGGTGTTTCAAAATGTTTTTTGTTCAGAGTTGTTGTCAGTAGTAGTTTTAAGTGAGGTCTACAGACTGTGTGAGAGGTTTTTAAACGTTCTCGGCTTTAAGACATGTCATGCTCTTGAGACCATCATTTTTGTGTTCCTATATTACCTTTTGGGTAATTTGTCCATAATAATGGTCAATTGTATTTTCCCTATTGATTGTTTTAGAATACATGATATCTTTAACCCATTATATCAAGTGGTAATGCTTTGCTAGTGCATGTGGGATATGCTAGAGCAGAGGTCACTAATAGGTGGACCGCAGTCCGAGTCCGGACCTTGATGCTGTCCTATGTGGACCTGGACCTATACCCGATAAACTATGGAGAATTATTTAATTTTGACGGGGTGGTCCTATTTTAATCGCCAAAACATAAAAAAAATGTATGGTAGGTAGACTTTCTTTAACTGGACTTTATTGAAATTGAATTAGTGATGTCTGTGCTAGAGATACGGTGATGCTTTATGATCATAAATTCCATGTCAAATGGTATGTTTTGGACATCCTGCTGGAATCTTTCTTGGACAACTGTTTATATGTGATGCCCTCAAGACTGTGTATTAAAAACCACAAAATATAATGTACACATGGCTCTGACAGATTGAGGCAATTGGAAATGTATTTAACCATCAGTTTTCAGGGTTAGTATGATGTTTTCATTACACAGAGACAACTCTATTAGACACATGATGGTGACAGAGGGACAAGTGGAACAACAGCTGATATCTGAATGCTACAAGACTGATGTCATGTATGCCTCAAATTCTGTCTCTTCCTGGTACTCCTTCTCCCAGAATTCCATGGGAGATGACTGTCATCATCATTTATTAGCTTCACCAGAATACTGAAATGCATCATTTGTTTACTATTACTCGTGATCTGTTAATTTAATATTTAAGCCTGGGCTTTAGATTAGATCTTTGCAAGGTATTGAATGTTATTTCTTGTATATTGTTTATCTGTTTACCAAATCTGATTGGCTTGTTTTTCAAATGAGCTTTTTGCCCTCTCCTTTAGGACTGTCTGCCTGGATTTGTTGTTTTTTTTTTATGTTTGTTCCTTTTTTTCTCTTCTCTGTTCTGTTTCTGACCTATGCCTGTTTCTTTATTATGTCTGTGGATCTTCCAGCTGGTGATGCAACTGGCCCTCAAAAATATTTTTTGAGCCCCTTATATGGTTGCAGATTCAGTTGTACATCCATGACTCATAGAAAGATCCAATTTCACAAGTTCACCAGTTAGCTTCCTACAACCATACACAGTCAACTCAGACGTCTGTTTATCTTCTTCTCATTTATAATGCATCTCATCCAAGGCAAACAGATCCTTCATAAAATGCAACTTGATATATTCATTATTTATACCCCCAAATCTTAAATCAGCAGTTGATTGTAAACATTTACAATCCTGTGAAAAGTATTTGCCCCCACTATTTTCGCTTATTCATCATTAAATGGTTTGAGATCCTCAAAATTTAAGACAAGGAGATCACAATAAAACACGAACAGTTTTTAAATAATACAAAAACGAATAAAACATTTAAAATAATAAATCTAAATAGTTGAAGGAAAAAGGTTTTGCAAGATCTATATCATCACTGTGAAAAAATAATTACCCCCTCAAACTTAAAAAAAATGATTGTTAAAAAGTTTAGAAAAAATGTCTCTCAAAATTGTCTCAAAGAATTAAAGCAGATCTTAATATTGTATTAATGAAGGATGGGATAACTGGGATGAGATGAGTTTGACACAAAAGAGTTAATCCAAATTTCAGAAACAGGAGAAAATGCCTCATGTCTCACTCTGATTACAGGACTTAACATTATCTAAAAGAAGTAATGAGATTTAGAGGAGATCTCATTTAGAACACATCTTTCCTCTGGGGTGCTACCTTTTACAGCAATAACTGCAACCATATACATCTTATAAGTGCAGATCAGTCTTTTACACCACTGTGGAGGAATCTCTTTATTTATTTCTTTAATCAGATAATTGTTTAATTCAACCACATTGGAGGGCTTTTGATCATGAACTGCCCATTAAGATCCTGCCACAGCGTCTCAATGGGGATCAAGTGAACACTTTGACTCAGACGCTTCAAAACCTTCATTTTGATTCTTTTAAGCCATTCTGATTGACTTGCTTTTGTTTTTCAGATTGTTGATTTTCTGCATAACCCAGTTGTGCTTGAGCTTCAGATTAGAGACTGATGACAGTACATAGTAGAGAGCAGAATTCATGGTTCCATCGATTATGGAAAGTTGATCAAGCTCTGAAGTATACCTGCACTGTCACACTACCACCACCATGTTTCTCTGTTGGTATGATGTTCTTGTTTTGGAATGCTGTCTTAGCTTTGTGGCAGAGTTATTGGCACCCATGTATTTCAAAAAGTTCGACCACAAGTTTTTTTGTTTTTTTTTTGCCCTGAAACTTATGTATATCACTTTTGTCCAGTCTCTTTGCAGTAGTAGAATACTGAAAGCTGAAAGAGTTGAGTGACACCTATAATTCTTTAAATGTTTATTTGGGTTCTTTTGTGACTTCCTGGATAAGTGGTTGCTGTTCTCGTGGAGAAATTTTGGTAGAATGGCCATTTCAATCCTGCATGGATTCAAGTTTTCTTGATTTGGAGATAATAGCTCCCAGTGTGGTTTGCTGGAGTCTTAGAGCTTTATAAATTATTTTGGAACCCTTTCCTGATATAATGAAATAACTTTCTGCCTCATCTTAACCAACATTTCACCAAATTCTAATAACAATTGAACATCTTGTGGTCTAGTTACAAACACAAATGTGGTACAGATTGAAAATTTAGCATCTACACTTTTAATCTATTATTAATCAATTAAAAAAGCAATGGTGATGACTGCAAGTTCTGAACTTATTAGAAATAACTGTGGAGTTTAGTGCAGCTGTAGCAAGTGTAGTTACAGCATGCATAAAAAAAATACATTGCTTTGCATCATGAACTAAGTTTAGCATTGCAGGCATAATATTTTGCAATATTCTCAATGTCTTGATGGAGGGAGCTGTTTTTGGAGGCCTTGGGCATAAACATACTGAATATTTATGGCATGTAAAAACTGCGATCTACTACCTGAATCACTAAGATAAACTGCCCAATGCAACAAACAAATGTATATTTGCTGAGTAAGCCAAAGAACCCAGTGTAGATATAAATCATTAATGGCTGAAAATCCCAATGTACTGATGTGGGTTTTCATAGCTGGATATATTCAGCATCTGCCAACCCTGAGGCTTGTTGTATACATATCTATAAATGTTGAAGGACCAAAACAACTGCACTGATCCATCACCACTGCTTTGCAATGTAGCAGCAGATATGTTATTAAGTCACAAAGAGTCTTAAGCTGATTTTGCTCTTATTTTGGAAATACTTTGCATACTGATTTGCATTTTCCTTGAATGTAGTCAGCAGAATATGTGAATATGTCCACAAATAGTGTTTTGAAAGATTATATTTGGTTCCTTCTTGGTGGTACAAAGGCTAAAATAGTGGTAGAGTAGGTGTTATACATTGCTGAGCTTAATGTACCTGTTTAAATAGAAAGGTGGCTTAAGAAGAAATCTAGTTCGTTTAAGCATCATGCCACTCCCATGTTGTTATCACTGCTGTGCTGAGAACGGTCTAACACCCAAGTAATACCTGATAAAGAGTGATCCTGTGGTGGTCCCTTTGCAATGATGGATGGGGAGAAGGATGTTGACATGTGTAGCAACAAGTGGGCTACAGTCAGCAACTGTACACCAACAAAGTTTATCTATGGTAGGTATTTCTAATAAAACACAAATTAATTTAGGTACAAGGTAGGTGTATCTATTATAGCGACAACATAGTGAAGTAACATGGGAAGAAGTAAATGAGCTGAATAACTGGAAAGAGTGATGTGGGTGACAATGTTTTATTGGGTTGTGCCAGCCTCTGTACAGCATTCTCAGAGCTCAAACTGTCAGCCTTGGAGTGGCAGACAGCTGTCAACCCAAAGCTGGAAAAGCAGAAAGGTCAAGTAACATCTGTCACACAGGAGAAATCCTCATCATTAACTCATACACTCCATTCCCTTCAGCTACCAGCACAAGCGAGAGCAGCAGAGCGCATTACGGCACAAAGCCCTTCCTATTAACCCTTAGAAATTAAGCTATGCTTTCATCTTCTGACAATTCAAAAGTGATTATGTAATTGCTATTTAATTAAACTGATTTAGGCATTGAATTCCATTTACTTTCTATTTGCATTCCATTCCATAGTCATTCCGTGTTTCATACTAAAAGCTTTGAATCTCACTTTTTTATGTTTGATTTTTATTTCCCCAAAATAAGAATGTACACAAAACATTTTATGACATTTAATCATACACAAAACATAATAATATACTGCTGTTATCAGAACAAAACCTGGTATCTCCATTTTTGTCGATTTTCAGTTTTGACATAATTTGAAAATGCATCCGGGCCTTTATATTGAGTGTAAAATTCATGAAGTACGGACCAAAATAAATGGCCAAAAATGACATGGAAAAAAGTCTGGTTTAATATTGTATGTGTGTGTGTGTGTGTGTGTGTGTGTGTGTGTGTGTGTGTGTGTGTGTGTGTATATATGTGTGTGTGTGTGTGTGTGTGTGTGTGTGTGTGTGTTTAAATATTAACTTGCTGTAGTAACTTGCTGTAGTAATAGTAACGTGCTGATTGAAATATGCTATTTTTCTCCTATATTATCTATATTATGATTAATAACCAAAGACTGATCATAATAAATAGAATACACTACTGTGCAAAAATCAGACACCACCTGTTATTTGTTTAATTTCATGTCAAAGGGACCATTAAGATATGCATTTTATGGGAGATGCTGTGTTTCTGAAGAGATGAGATATAATATAATCCACTTGCATAATGAAGGGAAAGTCAAAGCACAGTAAGTGAAGTTTCCAAAACTGGATTTGAAAAAATGATCAAATGAAACAGAGAAAATGGGACTCCCACACAAGACCTGGTAAACCAGAGAAACTGTCACCATCAGATAAACAGCACTTATTATTTCATCTTTGAGAGATTTCATTGTTGAGAGATCTGTAAAGATAAAATTAAGCTCCACTCTTGCTTCAGATCTGAAAGGATGTGTAGTTGTCAAGAAGCTATTACTGAGAAAAGGAAATAAAAGGGAAGAAAATTTGCAAATCAAAGAAGCTGCTGCTGTTCAGAGAACAACCAACTGACTTCCCCAGAGTCCAGGCCTCAACATCACTAAATATGTTGGGGATTATGTGAATTGTGAGAGTATGCCACTAACTTCTAAAACTGAACTTTGGAGGTGAGAAAGTAATATGCAGATTTGAAATATATGCAATGGAACCTGTAATAAAGGTGACACACTAAATGCTGAAAATGCAATGTTATGTTTAGTTGTTGTGGATTCTGTGTAATTTTTAAAATGATAAAAATGTATTTTCTGCTTTTTTCCTCGCTCTAAAACAATGAATGACTTGTACTCAGTGACTGTTTTGACTGGGAATTGAACCTAAATGAAAGGTTATCTCTGACTTTTGCACAGTATAACAGTTTAGTAAAACTTTATTTAATCCCATTCTTTTCATATCACTGCCACACTTAAGAATGATTTGTCATATCTTACACTTCATTATGTGCTAGAAAATAGGCCTGAGGCTGAAAGATGGGGATTAATGCATGACTGAGGCAGGCTTGAGCCATTTTGCAGAAAGATGGCCATTTTGGCAGAGCTGGAAAGAGTGCCTGTCACACTGACAGTGAGGTGTCTGCTGGCAGGGAGCTTAAATAGAGTTGAAAGCTTTAGGACCTTAAAATGGCAGCTTTCCAAAATGCCATCACCATCCAACTGCCAGCTCAGCACAATGTGTGAATTTATAAAATGACATCTTCAAACTGCATGCCACCATCATCAACACTCACTAAGACCACCTCTGCGCCATATTCAAATATGACATATAGGAATCATTTGTGAGCAAACACAAACCTCCTAACATAATAATGAGCAGCTTATGTAGGATTTCATTTTTCCTGAAATTTTCATTTATGAAACCATTAGCAATGCAATGTTTCTTTCATACAGCTGTTCCTGTCATGCTAATTGTATTCTCATTTGCAGGCCTTATAGCTCATACCTGCTGATAATATACTTCTCTTTGATGCTCAGTTGGTTTATACCTAATCACACATGCAGCCACAGAGATACTGTTTGTCAAGAATTTAATTTCATGTAATGAGAAGGCACAAACTAGTGAGTCACATAATTGCTTGGTGTCCTTTTACTGCATGCAGTCCTTGAGACTGCAACTCAAATCTGCAGTTCCGCTGTTGACCATGACCTCATAGCCAAAATGGAGGACTTTAATCATAATTAACAATGTGCCTCAAGCAAAATTTCAGTCCTCAGCAAAAACTCATTAAAAATCGCACTGAAAACCTCTGGACTGAATCATTTTGAAAAAGAAATCAAGCTTCGCTAGGCATCAGTAACCTATTAATACACTGGCTTGTTCAAGGTGGAAAGTAGGAAGTACAGTATAAACTGACCAAAGTGAACTCCAGAATAGCTGATTATTATCATTAAACTCATTTTGAACACCTTTTACATATGTGTGTGTGTATGTGTGTGTGTGTGTGTAGGACATACTGTTTCATGTCATCACTATAAGGTTTACAAGGTTTTGTAACAGTGACATATATATATGAAATACATAGTAGTTAAATATATTTAATACATATAGGGCATGATATTACATACAAGTAACTACATCAAGATAACACTTATGGGACATAAGCTCTCAGTGTTATCTGGTCAGATGAATCTCGTTTCTGCCTGTATGTGAATGATGTCATGTTCATCACAGAATTAACACATGTTCTGTGTGTGTTTTAATTAAGTGGAAATGGGCTCTTTGGTTGAGGTGACAGTAAATTGGAACCACAGTGCCTACACTGAGCTGCTGGGCAACCAGGTTTTGCCTTTTGCTCATCAGCTTTGGGATAAATCATCATCTACATACAGATAAAGATGACAACTTTCAGGGGCATTCACACATCTGGACTGGCCCAGATTTGAATCCCCTTAAAAGTCTGTGGGGCTACCTGGGACAACGAGCAAGACGCCAAGGAAAGCATCCACAAAATCTGGCAGAAATACGCAATTCTTTGGTGCAAGACTGGCTGAACATTGACATCACCTGCATCCAGAAACTTGTCCAGTCCATGCCAAGTTGATTCACAGCTGGTATTCGTGCTTGTGGAGGTATTACAAACTATTAGGTACATTTCAGTCACAGAGACATATGGGACATTTTATTACTACATATATGTGCTCAAATAGAATTGCTGTCATGCAAAAACCCTGTATCTGTTTTTTATTAACCTTGTTCCTGTTTTTTTTTTTTTTAATTTTGCAAAATTTCACTTGCTTTACCCTTTACATTATGTTAATTTCATGATGAACAGGCCAACAGAAAAGGTCCAAAAAATCATGTTACATTAACTTTCATATTATTTTATATTTATATATATTTTTCATATTACTATTATATCCTTTTCTTATAAAGTCACCATTTTGGAGATACAGTACAATATTTTGTTCTGATAGAAACAAAATATGTGATACATATGTCACATATTATGACATATACATATAGGACATATGCTCCATATAAGGCCTGGAAATGTGTCAGATAATTTCTGACTCACTCTCTGATGCAATAACAAACCCTTTCTATTGAAATGCTTCCCACCAGCACTTACAACAGCCTGTCCTTTTAGGCAGTGACAAATATATCAACACCATTGCATCCTTTATTCTCTTCATCTAGAGATAAAATGTTTCTCTTTTTTCACTTGCAATTCCTTAAAGTCTCAGGCTAATTACGTTTTTACATTCTTATTACATTATTACAGGCCACTACATGGAAGTGAGGAATGGGAGCTGTAATCTGTTGGTATCTTCAGTCATTCCAAATTATACATTTTTTACTTTTTTCTTCATCACTTCGTGGCTTTTGAGGTACTCATAGTCAGAAAACATACATTTCATGAATAATGTCAGTTGTTTCAAAATATGCATATTTGAACTCTTTACCCTGCGATGGACTGGCGACCTGTCCAGGGTGTATCCTGCCTTCCGCCCAAAGACTGCTGGGATAGGCTCCAGCATCCCCCCGCGACCCTGACGGAGAAGCGGCTTAGAAAATGGATGGATGAATGGATGAACTCTTTACAGTTTTACAATTCAATTTTCAGGATTTTGAGGTCCCCAAAAGCTTATAAACCAACCCTTTATAGGAAAAAGCCAATGATTTGGTAAAAATAAATAAATTATTGTCAACCAGATACGAGGACTTGCGCCAGTGACTTGGACAGACTCGCAACTTGGACCTAAGACAAGACTTGTAAAATTCCAGCCTGAGGATAAAACAGGAACAAAACTGATTAAATTAGGGCCACCAGCCAGGTAAAACAGTAACTATGTTTTTGTTTCTAATCTTACATGTGTGATTTGGCTGTGAGTTTTACTAAAATCATGCATTATCATTACTACCACACTGTTCTCCTGTAGCCTGTTTGGCAGGTTTGACAGGGCTTCAAATACAAAGCCTTTCATCATAGAAAAGCCTTCAGTTTGATGGACAGAACACAACACTTCATGCAGTGAATGAGGTGTTTAAAGAAAATAGGCACAACAATGTCAAAAGGTTGACTAGCACACTAGCTAATTTAGCATACATTGGCAGATGATCCCGCTGAGGTTTTAGAAAAAACACAGATCATGTTCCTTTTAAATAGTACAATTTCAGTTGGATTGGCAATTATGCTAACTACATAGCAAGGATGTGTTGTTGCTTTCCTTTAAACAGCACATTTTCTGTGTGTAGTGCTTCAGTTCAGTCCCTTCAGATGGAAAGTTTTTTCTGCAGTGAAAGGCTTATTTGAGGCCATGTTGAACATGGCAGGAGTTTAGTTGGGCTTTATTGTGCATATTGCACTGTTTGCAGCTGATAACCAGACTAAACTTACTAAATTACAGTAAAATTCTCTTTTAAAGACTCAGGACCTGACATTCACTCATCTAAAGACTCAATTCAGATTCCACTTCCCTGTCTAAAGAAAAAAAAATTATATATATATATATATATATATATATACATTATATGCCTTCCGCCCAATGACAGCTGGGATGGGCTCCAGCACCCCCGCGACCCTGAGGGAGAGGCAGCTTAGAAAATGTGTGTATGTGTATATATTACACACACACAAATTGCACTTACATGGAAATCACACAGAAAAGGCAGCAAATGAAAGGCCAGTAATGTAAATGGAAAATTCATTAGAAGATTCTTAAGCACTGATTTATGACACTGTCCATGAGTGAAAAGGAAGTAGGAGTGAATTTTAGTGGATGGACATTAGAGTCAGTAGAGAGCTGGACATCAGTAAATGTACTGTAAGGAATAATTTTGCTGATTTGCAGTAAATGTCATCTTTAAAAAAATCTTCCAATGCAATATGCATTTGCCCTTATTAACCTATGGAAATCAGCTACAACATAAACTAAAATGTACTTAGATAGATGCATCGGGTAACAGTAGCTCCAGGAACTTGAAGTAGTCTTCTTGAAAAATAAACTGAACTGCTCAACTTTTTCAGGATATTACATAAAAACCTTCCTCTATGGTACATTACATCTATTTTTTTCAGATTCCGTGCTTTGCGCTTTGATTTGAGAGCCTTCTCTCAACATAGCAGCACTATAGAGAGCACTGAGGTGGCTTTTGAGAGAATCATTTCTAGTTTTTTTCTAAAATTCCTTGGAGTATATGGTTATAGAGTGCTAAGCTTGAATTCACTTGCCAGAGATATCCTTAACTCAGAGCTGTGCTGTCTGAAGTACTCAGATTTTACCTTGTGCATGACAGCAGCTGAAGTGTTTTTCTGCTTCCCATGTGCATTAAAAACAACCACTCTGACAATGGATGAAACCTAGTTACATAAACCTTGGAAATCCATGTATATATGCATTTAATATACATTACAAACCTATTATTATTTTTAAGCAGTCACCAAAAACTTTGTCTCACTTCAGTATGTCCATAAATTCTATATTTCAAGATCTAGTTGATAATACTTTAATAAATCAGACTATCATCACAACATTTGTACATTTTTAAAACTAAAGCTGTCAAGTGTTCTAGGTGGAGTGATGACATAGAAGAACTACTTTTGGTTCCCAAAGAAACCTTTTAGTGAATCCATCTGAAAAGAAAAAGTTTATAAAAAGATGTGTGAGTTTAAAGAACTGTTTAAAGGTGTATTCAGCATTTTTTACTGTTCTCTGATGTCTACATAGAACTACACTATATTTCCAAAAGTATTCACAAACCCATCCAAATCATTGAATTCAAGAACGACAACAACTCAGCCATGAAGCGGTAGGCCACGCAGAGGTCGCCAACTTTCTGCAGAGTCAATCGCTACAGATCTCCAAACATCTGTGGCCTTCAGATTAGCTCAAGAACAGCATGGAGAGCTTCATGGAATGAGTTTCCAAGGCCGAGCAGCTGCATCATATTAAACCCTATGGGGTTTAAGAATGGGATCTCACTCAATTTCATATGCATGTGAAGGCAGACGAGCCAATACTTTTGGCAATACAGTATATTCACCTTTGGTCAGGGTGAAAAATGCCCAGATGAGGTTTTATGCCCATTTACAGTCCTGATTTACAGCAAGCTGTTTTCTCTTTTTTTTGGTAGGCACATGAAAAGTCTTAAAGAGCTCTGCTCTAATTTGCTGGTTTACAGCGATACACCATGGTGGCTCACATGAAGCAACATTTTGAAACTAACACAGTCAGGAAAATAAAATGAACCAATGTACTAATAATCTAAGACACCATAGTTAGCTATGCTGGTTACTTGGAGCCTGCTACTAGCTGTTAATGTTATCTATACTAGCTACTTGCTTTCAATCTCAACAACAACACAAAGTAAATTCAAATTGTTAACTCACTACGAAACTCTTCATTTAAGATGATTTTACCAAAAAGTGGCTAAAACTCGGCTACTTACAGAATGCTGTTGGGGTTGTGATGCTAAGTTGGAACTGCCCCTTCATCTCTTAAGTGTCAAATGCTCAGTGATGCCTGATCAAAACTGTCCAAACTTTGGGAAACTGTTGAGAGTGAAATGTGCAGAACAACCTAACAACTTTGAATAAAAGTTGTCCAGGATCATGTTAAATATGTGGGAGCTGAAGTCGGCTTCCTATTCTCCTATTTCCCCTTCCACCTTAACATTCTGGCACCTATATAAGCTGTAGCATTAAGGTGGAATGGAACTTTCAATGAAGAAGCTGGTGAATAGGAAGCCAACTTCAGCCTGTTTTAAAGATGAACATCAACCATGCCTGCTGACAGTTCGGTTCCTTGGGAAGAGAATAAAAATTGTCAACATTCCTTCACAACTTGGAACAATACCATTTCCTTAAATAGATCCTCATTTCCATGGCTGTGGCTCTGTTGTCATTGTTTCCTGCAGGGCTAGAACATGGGCTGGTGTATGCAAATTCTATGGATGTAAGTATTAATGAGTCAAGACCCCACATAATAGTTTAGAATTTTGGAACTGGTCTGTTTAACCAACATCTTTAGCAAATGCAGAATTTGTATTTGATTTTGTTCTATGGCACCTTTAGACGCTGAACCCATTACACCGCAGGTTAATTATTTGGTTACACTACGGTCCTGTTTGTGGTCACATACTTCAGTTCCTCTGCTTTAGAACTAAATAACATAGAAATTAGTGGCACATTAATTACTGAACAATGTATTGTTACTAAGTAACTACTAAATAGCTACTATGTAACAAGAAGTCCTGGGGTAATAAATGAATACTAAGCCCAATTTTAAGGGGTTACATAAGCTGCACAAAATGTAAAAAATCTATACCAATTAAGGGTGTTTTCTAGAACCGTGCATCCAAGCCATCTAGGAACCTTTGTTTTAAAGGACATATCCTACATCTTATATATTTTAGGTCTATTTATGACATTTGTATTGATTTATGTATAAAAGGAACCCACAATTCATTTGTATTTAACCATTTTCCAACCCGTCTTTACCCCTTAGAATGAGATGTGTTTACTGTGCTTTTATTGTAAAATGTAAAGTGAAATGTAAAGGATCCTTGTACTGATTGTATGGCTACCCTATAAAGAGCCTCATTTCAAAACATTCCCTATAAATTCAATGTGAAAGTGCAGGGCTAAACTGATGTAGGCTGATTAGGCAGCTACATGAAAATCTATTTTTGTGACATCACAAAATAATTAATTCAAATTGGGCTGTTTTAATTTCCTGATTAATTTCCAGGTATGGACCATATGGACTGGGAAGTGAATGGTACTAAACTCTGACAATGCCATCACACTCATTTCAAAATAGCAAGGAAAGCTGGGCCCTTTAAAAGTGCATATGCCACTCTTTCCTATGCCTTGCTGCAAAAGTCTAGTAAGTTTGTCAGGAAAGAGCGTGTCCTAGGCTGAATATGAAGTTTGTATCTCTCAGCAAGGTGGTACTTATGGTTGATTTTGTTGATTTCTTTTTTAATCTTGTCATTTGGCAGTATTATTCAGTCAGTCTCACTCCTGCAATCATAATTTAATGCTCTCCTACTTTGAATGAAGTGACTGTTTGTTTGTTCATTTTTTTCTCTGTGAAGCACTGATATGGCAGCCATTTCTCATCAGGCACATCTCACTGCCTAAGAGAGCTGTGCACTGAATCAGACTTTTAAATGACATCCCTGAAGACGGCAGGAAACAGCTGCCTCACAGACCTGCTCCACTCCACTGAGTGCTGGACTGCTCCACTGGGGTTTCACCAGAGCACAGCTTCCGTGGTCAAAGCTGTGACCTACTCTGCTTGGTTAGGCTGTCTAAGAGGAGACGTGCTCCTAAGCAGAACCTGGATTTAAACCTGTCATAGAGCAACACCATCAGAGGCTGCTCAATTATATCATCTCAGATAAACTGGAAAGTGTGAAACGCAGTAACATTTAAATTATATTTAAATTAGTAGAAAGATAGTAGAAATAACTTCACACTCTTACAATTTAAACTGCTGAGAGTTTTTTTTGGAAGCATGCCATAATAGAACCAATAGAAATATTTTTAATGATGAGATTAATTAGAGGAACCTTGAAGGACCTCCACATAGCATGAAGGATCAAGGGTATTGTTAGGTGCAGACTCAAACTTGTTGAAACAGAATGTAAACCACCTTTAAAAGTAACTATGCAATTACCTATTAATTACTCTCATTGTATAATTACATATAAATATAATGACAAAGGTGAAATGTATAGCAAAGTAATAACTCTGGCCTTCTAACTGTTTATTTCCAATGATATGTACCTACAATTATACCATAATTAGAGAGATGGTTTGACAACAAAATCACATTTACACAATTTTACTCTTACCTCAGATTTAGTCAATCAGCCAAGATATGTTTGGTGTCCAAATTGTCCACAAACACTAGAAGTCAATAGTCACCCAAATCTTTTCTGTAAATACATCTCCAAAACGTCCCTCCAACCACTCAAACTGCATGCAGGTCTTCAGCAAGCTTGCACAGATTTGTCAATGTGCCTTAGGACACAGTATGACTTTCTGAGAAGCGTAAAACTGAACAAAACGTCTTGTAGCTAAAGACTGCAGTCAGCCACTTTATACAGTGGTAGTGAAGTCTTACTATTGCTATTGCAACTGTTTCCACATTTAAACATAAATCTTTGATAAGAAAATTCAAGCTTAACAATTATTTAATAAGAAAGTAACTGAAGTCACAAGAACTGAGTGATTGTTGAAGCCCTGTAGCTGAAGTGCTAAACAAAGTTTGGATGCTAAAAACGTCTTGGCCGCTGCAATGCATCCAGAATAAGTGGAAACTTAAGTGAAAAAAAGAACAAATTAGATTTTTTTTTTTTGCCAAAGCATTCCTTTAAGTGGCCTGAGTGAGTTATCAGCAGGTGATGTGTTGTTGTAAAAAGAGTCTAAGCAAGTCATTGTGTGTATGTGCAAAAATCAATGAACTCCAACAAGACAACAGTTCATATACTTCAGCTTCCCTTGAGAACACACTATATTGAGGTCTATTGACAGTACATGGTGCATCATCTCCAAGGCTTTTCTCTTTAAACATTCTAGAGATGAAACAGAGAAAGTATATTAGATCCCCTTCAGAAACATGTAATGTGATAGAATGTTTTAAAATAGTCTATTTAACTGTGACTGGAAACCCCTTATGCCCAAGGACCTAATGTTAAAATTAATGGAGGTAATTCACCTCCCTCATTGACTTTGAATCAGGGAAAGTCATATGAAAATAAATCTTATCAGCAGTTTGTATCCATATTTTGCAAATGAATTAATTTGCCTATAATACCCTGGGCAGGAAGCCAGAGACTTTCTAGTGCATAGTGAATATTTTGATAAAAAATAAAGGCAGCAGCAGAGTGGCCAAGAATATAAGACTATAAGGAAATTTGTTTTCAGGTTTGAATGAAATGTTCAGAGTCTCTGGGTTTAGATATTCTCATGTTGGGTGCCAGCATGAATCAAATAATATGATCATAATTGATACACACTTTTGGTATTAATTGCCATCTGGTGACGCAGCTGGTAAAAGGCATATAAACATTTATATTGCACATTTATAGGTTTATTGAAACAGAGATGTATTATTTTATCAATAATAGTTTTTATAAGAGTTTATAATAATCCCCAAACTAAATGTTTATAGAAAATGTGAAGCAGGACTTAAATTCTACATTCTGACCAAAAAGGGTTCTCATGAAATCAAGAGTTAAATCCAAATCTTTACTCTTAACCCTCACTCACATCTTACTAGCCCATTGTGATTATCCTTCTCATTGAAGTGCCACTCTTGCAGACTGAGACACATTAAAACTAGCTGGGCTAATTGATGCCCAGAGAGCAACTTTAAAAAAGCGAGGCTAAATTGAGTCTAATTGGAGCATTTGCATGGCACTGGATGCTGCTTCTGAGAGGAGGCTTTGGTTCTTCAGAGATGGCAGAGAGTGTGTCAGTGATGCTGGGCTTGTCCTTGTTCCAAAGGAAAACTCATTATTTAGCTGAACCCCTAGTGTACCTCACCATTGGCTCTATCACCTCAAGTCATGTTCTAACTGCCTCATTTACCTTCAGCAGCAAGGAGTTATTAAAAGTCAGTATATGTATACAGAATATGCATGTTTCCTTTTATTATACTCTGCTAGATGTCAATTTCTAAGCTGCTTCTGGGTGTCGAATTTTATGAATCATGCACAGATGCTTTGATCTTCAGCCATTGCACATAATGCAGTACTGTGAGTACAGACATAGTGACAGGTTTTGTTGCTGTGACTGTTGGATTTTAAATGGGAAAAATGATGACTGTTAAGCTACAATGTAGATCATTAGCTTTACTTCAATGGTCTGTGCCTTATGATGGTAGAAAGTCAATGTATGTACTGTCATGTATGGATTGAGCAGGAAGGCTGGATATAAACGGGAGCAGGCCTTAATAACCAAAACAAACTAGCAAAATTCAAAGAAACTATCTACAAGGCTTAAGCAAAGAAACACAAAGAGCAAAAAGAACGCAATGTAGGGACAGAACCATTACATCAGACAAAGCGATGAGTAGACCAGACAAACACTGACTAAAACAAAGGGCTAGATAAAGGCTACAACACATGGGGAACTCCGGAAAGTGGGAGGAGATTGAGACCACAGACAGGTGAGGATGCTAATAGGGAAGGTGGGGGAAAGGGTGGAGCACAAGAACCAAAACCAAAACACAAGCACATGGCAGAAAGCACATGGGTACAAAACAGAGCAAGCAATAGACACAGGAGCAAGTGGGAACCATGACAACACCATACCAGATATTTCATAGTTTACAAATGAACAGCAACAGAAAATCACCACCAGCAATGATAGAAAACTACAGCGCTCAGTAAACGTTCCAGAAAGCATTGCCAACTCTCCCATCGTCCGGTGCAGAAATGAACAGGATGTTGATGTTTTGAGAGCCATGGACCTCAAATATCTCTCGTTGTTGAAGTCCAGGTGCAGCCAGTCTCATACAGCAAGAAATGAACCAAGTACCAAGCATCCTCTTACGTTTTCCTCCATAGATAAGCTTAGCTATTTCAAATGCTCTCCAGTGTTCACTGCTACCTTCCAGTTCCTAATTTATTTATCACACTGCAAAAAATAATATTTTGTCAAGTAAAATTATATTAAACATAGTCAGTAAATCTAATATTCTCCTGCTGGGATTGTTGTAAGCTTAATATAAGATTATTTAACTTAACTCTCCCTGTTGAGAAAAGCAAGGAACCACACAGACTAGTGGTCCAAAAACTTTAGTTTGAAGAAATCGAATCAGCCCATTGTTACCACATTACAGTTCATGAACCCATTTTAATTTACGCAATTAGATTCACTTTTATAAGCGAATTCATTTTTAGGTTTATAGTCTATGTATCACCTAAAGCCAGATATGTTTCCAGTAATAACCTATCACCTGGCTTACAGAAGTTCTTTGATGCCAGTGTCGAGGGTCAGGTACACGCGCCATGATTTCGGTTCATAACAAAATACCCCTGCAGACAAGGGCGGAACATGAAACCTCCTCTATTCCTCCTCTATCCCAGATGGAAATGAATGAAAACTTAAAAACGGAAATGATTTTTACACAGAACTTCCCAAACTGGAAGTGTCGACCCCAGAAACGAGAGAAAGGCTCATTCACAAAAACGTGTGAACCAGGAAATCATACCCCAGTAGGGAGGTTAAAGTTGTTACTGCATTTTGGCAGAGTGATGGGTAGTGTTAACACAGCCCACACTGGAGAATATCCATGAGCAGTGGGTTATCCAGTCTAAACCCCCTACTGATAGTGAGAGAGAGAGAGAGAGAGAGAGAGAGAGAGAGAGAGAGAGAGAGAGAGAGAGAGAGAGAGAGAGAGAGAGAGAATAGAGAGATGTGAATGTGCCCTACCTGGTGAGGTAAATCAGAAACACATTTATAAGGGCAGAAATGTCCTATTTAAACAGATGTCGGATGCAGTAGGTGTGCTAGTTTACCTAGCGTCTGTAAGGCTCTGAATGCTTCAGAAGTGATTCCCTCCTGGTCCACAAGTTAAACAATGAGTTCTGGGGTTACAGGAGTCCATATTTAGCTTTCCAAAAAAGCAGCAATCCTAAAGTAACCATGCTGAGTTCTCCTTGTGCCCTGGACCTAGATCTGTCATATCCTATTTTAGCAGGCTCGGTGTAATGCACAGAGGGCACACTCTGCA
The DNA here is from genome assembly GCF_015220715.1 of Pygocentrus nattereri. Lineage (NCBI taxonomy): Eukaryota > Metazoa > Chordata > Actinopteri > Characiformes > Serrasalmidae > Pygocentrus > Pygocentrus nattereri. The sequence goes on along the minus strand of NC_051211.1, from coordinate 39,410,156 downwards.
GCTGCTTAATGCCTCTACCAGGGCTTCTGCCTTGTCCTAACATATGTAAAATAAGAAGGGGTCTAGATAGATGAGCAAACATGAATTCTGATTTGTGCAAAAATGAAACTGATCCTAATGGAGCGTTCATTATAAGCCCAATGGAACAGCTAACTTTGGTTGTTTCATTGATATGCAGAACTTTAAACTGGCTCTGTGTTGCTTTAGACCTAATTAGTGTGTGTCTATATAAACTTGACAAATGACGTTTTTGTTGATTTTCTGGGCAAAAATACATTAACACATTCTACACAGGGAGCTAAGCTAAAATCTCTTTTTTTTCAAAAATGCATAAAAAGACAAAACAGGTATTTAATGAAAAATACACAGAACCCTCAACAAATGATTGTCTAAAGTTCAGTCTTAGAAGTTGCATTTTCTCATGATCCAAAAAAAAAACAAAAACAAAATACATTCAATGACGTTGTCATATCCCCATCCAACTCTTGTGCTCCCGAACTCCAACTCCCAGGATTCAGAGGAGGACTCAGAACTCTCAGGCATCAGCCTATCCTAGATCTTGTTAGACAATTACTGATTCTCCTCACCTACGTCTATCCCTGCATATGTTTGTGTGTCCTCATTTCATTGTGAAGTAATTTCACGGGGCATACTGGGCATACTGGGCTTAGTGAGAATACTAGATGAACTCAGCGTACTGAGCTTAGTAAACACTGTTTTCCTGCTGCTCCTGTTGTGTTTTTAACCTGGTTTGTTTGTGTATTTCTTGCCCTTTTGCTGGATATTCCTTTTGACTTTTGTTTGCACTCTTGGTTTTAATTTTCGCCCGTTTAATCACTCTGAGTTTGCATCTCTCCTTTTCATCTAAACTTCAAACCTGCTTTTCATGCGCATGCATCTGATTTGTTCTGACTCATTACAGATGTTGAGGTCAGGACTCTTGTCAGTCCATTGGCCTGCTTCTTTGTTTGGTTTGCAAATTTTCTTCCTCTTTGTCTACTTATTTTTCACAGTACTGGCTTCCTGACAACTACACGTCCTTTCAGACCCATAGTGCAGAGTTCTCTTCTCACAGTGGAAGGATGGACAGAAACGCCTGTGGATTTTGGACAACTTTTTACTTTCACTACATTTCAAAGTCTAATATCTGACTTTTTACTCCACTACATTGTGAGAAATCTGTCATTCCTTTTTCCTTTCATGTGTATAAAAACATAAGATCAAAACAAAAGAAGTGTGTAGCAAGAACACCAATCAATGCACAGTGGTCAATTTGTTTTGAGCTTATTTTGATCTGTTGGACATACTGACCCAGTGCAAGCAAACGGTTTAACATCAGTGCAGCAGCACAAAATTTTGGGAGTGTCGATTCAACATAAATGATGGAACTAACCTAACTTTGTGTAAAATAGGCTGCAATATAGAAATACGTACACGTATGCAGTTGTTCCTTGCGTTGTTCCTCTAAATTTATACAAACATTTTTATTTAAGAGTAAATTGGTTTTGGCTAGTTTATGTTTATGAACAGAGACCTACAGATGCAAGATAGTAAAGGAAAACACATTAGTGAACCTGTGTTTGAAGTGAGTTTTATAGTACTTTTACTTTCACTACTTAAGTACATTTGAAGGCAAATACTTTTGTACTATTACTTAAGTGGAGGTCTAAAGGGAGGAACATTTACTGGAGTAATATTTTACCTTGAGTATCTCTACTTTAGCTCAAGTACATGATTGGTGTACTTCATCCACCGCTGGTGCAAAACATTAATCTAGAAACAGTACAGTAAATATGATAAATACAACAGACATTAGATGCAGCAAACAGACAGGACAGAGCAGTGCAGACACAGCACTCATTTCTGAACATGAGGTAGTGAGGATAAGGTGCAGAGATATCTAACATGCTATGTAGGCATGCTAGGTATTTGTAGGATGAGTAGGATTATAACACAAGTGACCTCAGAATTTACTGAGGTAGAAATATACATTACTTCATTAGAAAACAGTATTAGCAGCAATGTCTCAGAGCAAGTTCGAGCGAGAGCATCAAATGAGGTGTGTGTGTGAGTGTAAAGTGTGTGTGTGAGCCGGGGTTTCAATTCAGTCCTTGTCAAAAATCTGCTTGTGGAACAAAGCTATTGCAGAGTCTAGCGGTGATGGCACGGATGCTCCAATACCTTCTGCCAGACGGCAGCAGTGAGAAACATCCATGTGAGGAATGGATGGGGTCATTCACAATGCTAGTGGCTTTACAGATGCAGTGTGTGGTGTAGACATCCGTGATGGGAGAGAGACCCCAATGATCTTCTCAGCTGTCTTTACTATTCGCTGAAGGGTCTTGCGGTCAAAGGTGATGCATTTCTCAAACCAGGCAATGATGCAGCTGCTCAACATGCTCTCCACAGTCCCCCTGTAGAGCATGGTGAGGGTGGGAGGGGGAAGATGAGCCTTCTTCAGTCTCCGCAGGAAGTAGAGGCGCCACTGGGCTTGCTTGGCTATGGAGTTGGTAATGATAATATTGTTGTTATTATTTTTATGCCTTTATCTGAGTTTAGAAATCTCAGTAAACAATTAGGCTGTACAGTGTATGGACCCAGACAGGCTTTGCAGTGCCAAACAAAAAACTTAATGTAAAGAACAGATCATGAACAGCTACTCAGCTTCTGTGTTCATTTAGACAGTGCTAATGCAACTCCATTTGAGCCATGCTCTTCATGCATCCTTTCACAGCTGCTGCTAATTGTGTAAACCACTAATGTCTGCCATTCTGAATGTACCCTCTGTTATATCTAAAGCTAAAAGAGAGAGAAAAACAAAGCAGAAAGGTTCTTTTCCTTCAGCATTTCTTTCCCCGTCTCTGAAGAAGGCCACATTACTGCATTTCAGAGCTGAATTGGTTTTCAAGCATCTCTTACAGAAGTACTCTTGCTTGACCTTCTACATTGTTCATGACAAGGCTGTATGCCTCGAATACCACAGTGAATATGAGCCTTGACCTACAGCTCCTAGAATTTCAGCCAAATAATATTGAGATTTCAGATTATCTGTTGGTGAAGACATGGCACTTTGACTGACTTTACCTTTAACCTTCTAACCTATTAACCAGTGGAGGGCATTTGAACTTTTTTAGCATATAAAAAATCAACATTTTAAAAAGAATAGTGTTTTAATCTGCTAAAAAAATGGGTGAAGAGGTGATCTACACCAGATCTGTGCAGTTTATTTATTGATTTTGGTTTATGGTTTAGGTGTGTTTGGCTGTGACCCTGAAACATAATTGAACCTGTTGAGTACCTAGGCACTCACCCACACACACAAGTAGTTATACTGCGGTGTAGCCTTCATGTAGCTTAAGTACTCTCATAGATGTTCTATGCAAATTATCTGATTAATTTTCTGTAAAAGGGTGCATGCAGGTCTCGTGTCTTTCTGAATGTATTGTGTTTTCTATGTTATAATATGTTATATTCCTTGCCTTTTTGATCAGTTCCACTTTAGACAGGAACAGGGACTTGTAAGTGGGATATAGGTACACGTAAAGAGGAAGTAGGTGGCAGCCATCCTGAAGCAGCACAGAGGTTGGAGGAAAAGTCTGGCTGGAGCCTCGATGCCAGCCTGAAAGGAACATAATACTCAGTTTTCTTGGATTAACTTTGCTATCTGGGCAAGAATCAAGCCAAGAAGCTGGGTGAAACCTACCTTTTTATTTTTGCTATATTGGGGCTTCCTTTTTGAACAGTTTGGTATTTTTTGTTTTTTGGCCATAGCAATTTTACTACTGGGCCTGTGGACTACTGAGAAACAGAAGTCTTTCTGAAATAGTTATGGAGGTTTTTGAGGATATAAACTTTGGTTTTCTACTCATCTGAACCCATTCTAAGTGTTTGGAAGGCCTTGCTTTGTTTACTGTGAGTTTAAATGGTCGCTCCACTCAGTAAAATGAGTACCGAGTACTACTGTTTGACTAACAGAACAATCAGATACCATAAACTGTACAAATCTCTAAATTGTACCGCTGTGGTGGAACGATGAGGAGGCAGATGCATGTGCGAAGACAAGCGAGATTTATTAAGGGCATATCCAAACTCGGGGTCAACACAGTCCAGGGTCATAGAGCCAACACAGATCGAATGGGGAAAAGACATGACGAAAAATGAACACAGGGATAATCAAACACCAAACAATCCAAACACTACAAAACCCATAAACAATACAAACACCAACAAACAACTAGGAAAAACACAGGGCTTAAATACAACAGGGATAACAAGGGATAACAGGACACAGGTGGAAAACACAAGTGGTAACAATCAGGGGCAGAGTCTGAAAACAAGGGGGTCAGACTGGGAAGATAAACAAAAGCACATTGATACGTACAAAAGCACATGGAAGACCAAAACACAAGCACAAGGATAACTAGGAGGGGCCAATCATGACATAAATGCATTCACCAGGTTCTATTTGAATGCTCTTTTAGCATGTATTCATCCTCTCAGAGTTACACAATTCCACCAGAGAGGACTCCAAATCCCAAAACCTACATAGAGTAGATTTAATATTTAGTACTGCAGCACTGCGATCTATTGAACATTACTAAACATTAATAACTAACCAGTCAAAAACAGAGTGGAAGCAATTGTAATAAAGGTGGACACATTAATACCGAACAACTTGTTATTAGTTTAATTGTTGAGGCTTTATGCCCTTACTTTGAGATGTTACTCAGATCTGAAACTCAAATCTTTGTTCATTGTTTCTCCATGCCCCTGATGTTGTTAGTTCACTGGTGAATCTTTCAAACAGTGCTTCTGCACACTAACAAAGCTAATCTAAAGCTAATAGGCCCTTTTCCCATTTCTTTATTTTTTCTGCAGGTAGTATTCAGTCCAGGGTAACGTTGCTTCTGCTAAAGCAATAACAATAACAACAATGATGAGTAGAGAGTGCACAGCTCAATTGTTCGAGTTTGAAGCAAAAACAATCATATCTCAGTTTCAGTGGTTTATCCGCTGACAACAGGCTGTGGAAAATGGGTTTGTGTAATTAACAAAAGAATAAACTTTGTCATATGGAGGAAAAGAACCTCTGTGTCAGCATTTCAGCACTGCTGACTAATGTTACACTGAATGCAGTTCATACTTTAAAGCTGCTGTGCTCGGCGGGAAGTCGGGAGTTTGTTTGGAGCTGATGGTTGAAGGAAAATATCTACAGTGGTGCTATGGACCATGACGACCCGGTGCACCCCCCTGCTGGATTGTGTGCATATTTAGCTTTTTCCTAGTTAACTAGTTTATTGTTAAGTAAGCTGTTTCAACGTCAACAGCTAACAATGCTTATCCAGTATTTTGGTTATGGCTATTTTCACCTCCATTGATTTATCACTCTAACACTAACTATAGACGTTAGCTGACATTACTGTACCCTGATAGCAGAGAAGGAATTTTTCAACTAAGCATTTATATCTGTTATTTAAGTCAGGACTCCCACTTTGTTGTGTGTTTTACCCGGTGTTCACACACCTCCATTTCTTGTGAAAAGGGTCTACTACGTGTTCATGATATGTTCATGATTATATATAATGTTATGAATATTTCAATCTCCTTACAATACACTCTCAGAAAAAAGGTATTAAACTGTCACATAATTGTATTAAATCCATTGAAATTATATTTTCTAAGCTGTATTGAATTCACACACCCCGTCTCATCTCCAGGCTTTAATTTTATTTTTCTGTTTTAAAACATTTGGTTATGAAGAGACAAAAATATATACTAGTCACCTGAAAAACTTGTTTACAGAACACAATTGGACCTTAAACACACTGTTGTACCTATGAGGGGACATTTTCATTGTTTGTACCTCGATGAACAAAAAATGTACCTACACAGAGCCTTTAATTCTAACAGTTTAGGAGAAATGTGTTCTATCCTTTTTCCTCATAAGATGCCAGATTTATGAAATTAAAATTACACTCACAGTCATTTTTAATTTTTAGTTTGAAGTAACAGTTAAACTCACTGGCCTTTTTATCAGAAACACTGGGTGCATTTCATAGGTTTAAAGTCATTGACTGTAGCTTGTCTGTTGATGAGTAAAGCCCCCCTCTACCCCATCCATCAATAGAGTAGGACCACCATAAGACCAACATCAGCACTGCTGTGTCTGATAAACCTGTACCAGCACAATAAACATGAAGATTTTTGTGTTACTACTGTGCTAAGAATGGCCCACCACACAAATAACATCTGGATATTGCTGGTTCTATGGTTGTCCTTTTCATAGGTCAGTGTTTTTCAACCCTGGTCCTTTTTTTAGTATTTTCTCTGCTCCCCACACACTTGATCCAACTGATTAACAGACTATTATTGAGGTAAAGTGGGTGTGTTAAAGCAGGCGAAGCACTAAAATGAGCAGGACAGTAGGCCTCCAGGTCCAGGGTTGAGAAGTACTGCCATGATAAAATGATAAAATGATAAAATGACCAATGAGCATAAGTTTTTCATGTGGTGTACGTCATCATTTTGGACATCATTTGTACATAAACATATGTGCAATGAATGTCAATATATGTGAAGCCTTTACAAGATAAATATTTTACACTTGTATTTCCTCATATTCGTTTTTTCAGCATATATCGGTATCTGCTATGTCTTACCACTGAAATTCCAAATGCACCTCCCAGTCCTGGAGAGATCCTTGGTGTGATACCTGTATATGAGGTCATTATGATCCAGAGGGTTTTATTTTTAGGCTCTGCGTTTAGGGGCTGCTGTTCTTGAGCAGAGAATTTATCAGTTCTGACATGTCTTGAGTAATAGCAGCTCGGAAACTCATAAGCTGCCATACCTCCAGTGCTATCTACCCCCAAACAAAGATAGATATCTCCTCCAGGGCAATAACAAACATACTTTTTTGACTCAAAGATGAAGAAATTCTTAGTGACTTTGGTGATAAACTGGATTCCTCAATGGCCTTGAATTTAAGTGAAGCCCCAAAATACCCACTATTGTATCATCACTATCTTGACAAATGCCTCCATTTTTGTATTTTATTTCACATAATTTGAGAACACCAGCTGTCATTTACATTGTGTTAAAATTTCATAACCAATGGACCAATAAAAATGGTCCAAATCCATTTAAAATGTTTACCTTCTACTCTTTATAAAGACACTGGAGATGCAAATTAATATATTAATTTATAATATATCTCAAAATTATCGCTGAGCAATACTGAATATTTTTATAATTACGACTGATGTAATAATGGCAGCATTCAGAACATAGCCTATATTAAGGGGCTCACATCCTACATTAGAATTAAGCAGACTGTTATTGTTACTGTGCCTGCAAAACTGACATGAACAATATTTCTTCTTATTGGCTGCCCTGGATTGGGCCTCATTCAAACAGCGGTCTAAGCTGAAACACTCTTTAGAACTTCACTATAAATTGGAGGAGCTGAATAGGTTGATATCCTATAAATGGCCTGGTTTTTGAAACATCGTAAAAGCAATGAATTCAACAAAACAAAGCTGTACATGCTAATGTAAGTGTCCCTTGTGTGTTAAAATATATAAATGTATAAAAGAACTTTTAAATTTGATTAAATTGATTAAACTTACTTTTAAATAAAATTGCCAAATAGCATTCTCTGGAGTGATGCCTTAGAACCACTTTCAGCTTTCTAAAGAACCTTTAACTGGATGGCTTCTTAAAATTCATGTCTTAGAAATCGTTACACAAATATCAAGACCCCTTTTACAGTTTAAAAAACCTATACATTTAAAGAACAGTATAGAACAATATATTCTTTTACTTCTGCTCTTGACAGTGAGGGTTCTTTTACTGTGATGGCATAAAATAATTATTTAAATAACCTTTCAAAGCTTCTAGAAGAAAGTTTTAAAGTTTAAAGAACCTCCAAACCATGTAAACATTCTTAATTAATCAAAGGTTTCCCTATAAAACCTTTTAGTGGATGGTTTTTAGAGAATTCTTTTTGGAAATGTGGAAATCCATGTAATGTCAAGTTTCTAAATGGTATGAAACCTTTACAACATGTAGAGGCTCTTAAAACCTTTAAAAGATTCTTCACCCTCACAAGTTCCTTCCAATGTGTTTTTTAAAGAACCAAAAGTTCTTTTCAATGCTACAAGGACCCTGTGGGGGCAACAGTGAGGATTCAACTGATGCAACACTGTTATTTAAGTATATTTTCCAGCTACTCTCTCCATCACACCTGTAACACATCTGTAGTACTGCATAGCATTTATTACTCATTCATACGCAGATTTGGGTGTCAGTAGGATAGTAGATGTAGATCTTGACTGACAGGTGAATGGCATTTTCAGTCAACATAGGGCTTAAATATCATTGCGATTCTAACACAATATATCAATCGGTTTCAGCAATTAATTCAGCCTTAATGCACACATTAAAATGGTAACACCAGAGACAGTAACACCAGTGACATTTTTAATGAATCGCTGCTACAGAGCATCAAACCTCATGTTGTCAATCATGGAATATCCACTAAAATATGTAAGTTAATCCATTTGTATTCTATTTTTTCCACAGTCACCTAAGAATAAGGCAGCTCACACCATGTCAACTAAAAGCTTCATCTGAAATCATGAGCTAAATGAGAAAATGTTGGACAACTGAAAAGACGTAGTGGACTTACCATGTGCTTTTCTCCATAGATCCTCAGAAAATAGGTAAAAGGAAGTCAGGTGATGTCATCAGTGTGATTATTTTTCAAAATAGATTTTTGTTATGCAGTGACACCAGTGACTTTCAATATATATATTTTATAATATTTATTTAGCATTTGTTTTCATCATGCCATTTAAATAATATATTTCATAGTCATGTAGAGAATATTTTAGTTAAAAACATGTTTTTACTTCTATAAGTAATTATATAATTCTATATAATTGATTTAAAAAACAATATTAGTAAAATTCAAGAAACAGTTCAAGAAGGTGTAATTGTTAAAATAAAACTGTTTTTTATATAAATAAATTCTAATATGTTGTTCAAGTGTAATATATCAGTAAATGCTAGGTACACAAAAATGGATGTTTATGTAAAATTACCCAGATCTTATTAACCTCATCAGATTGTCAGGAAAGGATTCAATTTGGACTTCAATACACTTTCCAAAATACCAAAATTGGTTCTTTGGAGTGATGACATAGGAGAACCAATTAGATAAAGAACCTTCGAATGAGTGATTCCACTGAGAGAATCACATTTGTAAATAAGATAAGCATAAAGAACCTCCACATAATGTAAAGGTTCTACACTTTAAACATAAAGGGTTTTCTTAAAACTGAATGTTCAACTCAAGAACCATTTAGGAAAGATTGGAATGTGTGTGTTTTTTTTGTCTTATGAAAGGTTAATTTAATTTCTGACTCACTATAAGACTCATGGCTATAACATATTCCTGGGCTTTTGAGAGATGAATCACGTTCAGCTTACCTTCCATGCCCTTTCTTCATGTTGCTAGTTTGTTGGTAGTGAACCTGAAGGTCATTTTCTGTTACTGACTGAGATGAATACACTTGAATACGCTGGCTGAATGTACTGTATGACTTTGAACATGTTGTACAGTATGTTGTGTTATCAGTGGTGAAGGATACAGTTTGAAATATAAGATACCTGCAGCCTTAAAACTGAATGTGTCAAAAGGATTCTTTGGAGTGTTCACAGGAACATTAGCTCACTGCTAAAAAAAAACTGAAAGCTTGACAGAGGAAATGGTGGAATGGTTGTCAGTAGTGGATTGACTGAGCTCAGCTCCACTCCAGTTTTCCATAAGGATGGCCAAACACAGAAGTGACCCCCTTCTAAACTTTCACTCATGCACTGAAAACAATGAAAATGAAAGGTTTTTACTAGTATTAGTTTTAGTAATGGTTTGAATTAACTACAATAACCCTTGAGACCCACTGTCCTGCACAGTAAACTATTCCCTGCCCCAGTACACCTGATCCAGCTCCACAATCAGTTGAAGAGATGGAGCAGGTGTGTTGAATCAAAGAATAGCCAGAAGGAGGCTTAAGAAGCATTGTTCTACAGCATCACTCCAAAGATCCCTAAAGAACCCTTCAGTGGATGGTTGAAAAACATCTAATAAAACCAATTAAATAAAAGGTTCTTCAGGGAACCAAAAATAGTTTTTCTATGATATTACTCCACAATCCCCAAAGAACATTTCAATGGATGGTTCGTTTAAAAAAAGAGTTGAAAGGTGCTTTATGGAACCAAACATGATTCTTCTCCAAAAACCAAGCATGATAGCTAAGCAGTGATTAGAAGAGAAAATGGAGAGGACATTCTTTTCTAACAAACAATGGTTCTTTTGATGGTTCCTTTAAAAATGATTTGAACCCACTCAATTGAAATGTTGTTTAGGAAATGAAAAGTAGCTCTTTCATGACATAATTCCAAAAAATACTAAATAACATTTAATGTCTGGTTCCCTAAAAAAATAAACTGAAATCACTCAAATGAAAGGTTCTTTAGGGAGTAGTTCTTCTATGGTATCACTCCAATGATGCCTAAAGAACATGTCATTGGATGCTTCTTTAAAAACTGTAAATAAAATTCCTCTAATAAAAGGTTATTTGAGGTTCTAAAGGGCTTCTCAACTCAGGTCCTGGAGGGCCAGTTCCCTGTACTTTTTAGCGCTTTTCCTGCTCCTAACACACTTAATCCAACTAACTAGCTTAGTACCAACATATTATTTGATGTAAAGTGGCTGTGTTAAAGCAGGAAAAAGCATTGGAATGTGGAGGGCAGGGGACCTCCAAGATCAGGGTTGAGAAACACTGCTTTAGGGATCCTTCCAATCAACTAAAAGGTTCTTTAGGGAGCCAAAAATGGTTCTTTCATGGCATCACTCGAAAATATCTCTAACAAACCTTTCAATAGATGGCTCATTAAAAATCTCATTTAAAACTGCTCAGTTGAAAGATTCTTTGTGAAACAAAAGTGGTTCTTCCATGATATTCACCCGCCCCCCCATACACAGACACACACACACACACACACACACACACACACACACACACACACACACACACACATACACACACATACATTTTCTAAGCCACTTCTCCCCTCAGTGTCGCGGGGGGTGCTGGAGCCTATCCCAGCGGTCATTGGGTGGAAGGCAGGATATACCCTGGACAGGTGGACAGGTTTCCAGTCCATCGCAGGGCTGATATTGATCGAAAGAACCATATTGAGTGTAAACTTCCTATGGATTCACTAAATGCTAAAATATAATACTTCTCTTTATCTGAGGCACTAAATACTTGCATGGTTTTGTGTTGGCAAATTAATACACAGTGAGTAATTTGCACAGCATACTTAACATCTTTGCTAATGCCGTGTTCAAAGCTTCTTTTTTTTTAATTAATTAAAGGAATGCTGCAATAATGTTTCAGTATCCACAGTTCTGTCTGGCTGCGATAAAGAGAATATCTTTTTCCCTTTGGATTAAAGACCTGCAGTTAAAGGAATAAGGATATAGGATGAAGATAGCATATCACACTTAATGGGAGGAAAATGACAAAAGAATTAGCCGAACATATACGCCCTATGAAATGCACTAATATTAATGAAACCAGCTCATTAGACAGGGCAGGCTGAGACACGAAGAAAAACAGAAAAAGGATGAAAAGGATATAAGACAAAAGACATAAAAGCAGAGTGAGCCACACAACAGGCTGTGCACAGGAGTCATGTCTGGTGCTGGAGCAACAAGCTGAATCACATTTCCCTACCACCTCCTTAACATGAAGGACAATAAGCTTCACAAGCTTCAGCAAGCAAAGACAATGGCCACTTGACGCATGACATGAGTTCATTGTGTGATCTTCATTTGCAGTGGATCAGTGAGCAGCAGAATGGGACGGCCTCTGCATCTGTGTCTGCACACAAAATGTAAAAGATGTTGATTTGTGGTGTCAAATTCCTGACATGGAAACAACAGAACCCCGAAAGGCGTTTCAGGATAATTCGTCATTGCCATTCAACTGCTGTCAAAGTGACAAAACTCAGAATGCTCTACTGAACTATAAAGCAATCTTAGAGATGCTGGACGCAATCTGAGAGCAGACTGTAACAATTGCAGGCCCGAAAGTCCAGACGCGGCTGATGAAATTCAACTGAAACTATTTCAGCGTGTGGAACTAAATTAAAAACCAACTATGACAAAAAGATGCTTGGAGAATAATGGGAGGTTTAATCTTAGGTTTGCCAACAGGCTTCTTGCTTCCACACATTTTCTACTATTACCAACTGCAGTGACCATCAAAGCCTTTTATCTGAGGTTTAGACTGTATCCAAGCTTTCTATATAAAGCTTTGTTGCAATCTGTAGGAATAATCTTAAAAAATATTCAGGTTTAAGGAAAATCTTTGTTGATCTTTGTGTCATTATCTGAATTACACTTAGCACATTAATTGAAGTCGATAGAGAATTCATAACAAATGCATTTAACAAAGTATTTATGAAAAGCTTATGCAGGTAATTCCAAAATGATATTTGATATTTTATGAAGTATATGACATTGTATTAACATGAGGGCCCTTAAGCTGAAGTGATGTACATTTGTTCCATTTGTAACACTGTTGTAAAGCATCGTTGCCAAGTATTAAAACCTCTAAGGCTTAGGCCTTAAAGAACACCATAAATACAACATGGTGAAAAAATGTGACAAAAATACTATGACACATAAATGAAAATATATAAATGAAAATGTACTATTGCATATGGTGTGTTTAACATTCTGATGAGCAATTTCAGCTAACCTCTTCAAATCCCAGGCTTATTACACATTAAAGCTTATTATTCAGTAATAACAGGAACTATAGTGCAAACTGGTTGGGCTATAAAATTGTAAACGGTCTTTTATTATTCTCTGACAAAGGAAAATGTGTCTTTGCTAGTCCTCCTCAATCTTTGTGCAGCATTTGACACAATAGACCTTGTTATCTTACTAGACAGACTAGAAAACCTTGTAGGGGTAACAGGAATAGCTCTTTCCTGGTTTCCTACCTCACTGATTGCTATCAGTTTGTTAATGTAAACAGTGAATCATCTGTCCTCCCAAAAGTATGGTGTTCAACTAGGCTCTGTTTTGGGACCTATGTTATTCACAGTATATATGCTACCACTGGGCACCATTATCAGTAAACATGGCATAAATTTCCACTGCTATGCCAATGACACGCAGCGAACTGGATGATAAAATCAAACGTGGCAAGATTGAAGACTGTATAAAAGACATAAAAGACAGGATGTTGAGTAACTTTTCCTACTTAACTCGGATAAAACAGAGGTCCTGCTTCTTGGTCCAAAAGCAGGTAGAAGCAAACTCTCTAACTTAACACTTAAACTTAACAATATCTCAGTTGCATCAAGCTCATCTGTTAAAATTCTTGGTGGTCTCATAGCCCCTGATCTGTCCTTCAACACACATATAACTAATATTACTAGAACAGCCTTCCTGCATCTCCGCATATTGATTAAATTAAGAAATGCATAATCTCTACAGGATGCACAAAGGTAGTTAATGTATTTATTACTTCAAGGCTAGATTACTGTAATGCCCTGCTGTCTGGATGTCCCAGCAAAAGCCTCAAAAAGCTTCAGCTAGTCCAGAACACTGCAGCTAGAGTCCTCACAAGAACCAGAAAATTTGACCATATTAGCCCAATTTTATTAGCCCTACACTGGTTACCAGTTAAATTTCACATTGATTATAAAATTCTATTGGTGACCTATAAAGCTCTAAAGGGACTCGCCCCTCAGTACCTGAATGAACTTCTCTCCTACTATGAACCATCACGCCTACTTAAATCACAAGGTGCTGGCTCACTACTGTTACCTAGAATTAATAAAGTTACATCAGGGGGGAGAGCTTTCTCATACAAAGCCCCCCAGCTTTGGAATAATCTTCCTGTTAATGTTCGGGACTCGACACAGCCTCAGTCTTTAAGTCTAGGCTAAAAACTTACTTGTATAGTCCAGCCTTTGGTAAATAGTTTTCCCTGTCAGATCTAGACCTGCTGGAGTCTCTGCTGCTCTGTTAATCCTGTAATCTGTGATCAGCCACCCATTACAGAACTAACTCTGTGTGTTTTTTCCTTTCTTTGCCGAGGTGAACAGCTGCCCATCCTGTGCGTCTGATGCTGTTGCCTCTTCTGCCTTGATTGGGTACACACAGCAAACCTGCCTTCTGGACCGGCTTGAACTTCTTGCTGTACAACGCTGTGCAATCCTCACTGTCAGATGCTGCTGCTGCCGTTACATAATCATAAGCTAATCAAATTAACCACTGCTCACCTGTTTTTCCTGCTTTCTACAATAATATTATAGTACTTTATACTAACAATGTTTGCTATCTGGCGTCGACCAGAGGATGATGGGTTTGAGTCTTGGGTCCTCTCAAGGTTTCTTCCTCTCGCTCTTAGGGAGTTTTTCTTTGCCACTGATGCCACTATCGACGCTGATGGGGGCTTGGACCCGAATTTTCTTTCTGTCATACTGATTGTTCTGTAAAGCTGCTTTGTGACTACACCTGTTGTAAAAAGCGCTATATAGATAAAATTTGCTTGCTTGCTATTCTTAGGTTATAGAAGTGTGTAATAAAACTTTGGCGACTCAAGGGTTAAATGGTTCTTTACATGGTGAAATAGTTCTTCAGAATGTGCTGTGTATGGTTATACACCCTTAAAATGATGGTTCTTCAGGGTTTCTTTAGTAAATAAAATGGTTCTATATAGAAACATGAACATTCAAAGAACATTTTCCATGATTAAAGGGTTCTTTGCATCGTGACGGGGTTCTTTAGATTGATGGAGAATGCGTTGTAGATGGGTCCTTGTAGAACCTTTTTGAGACTGGTTCTATATAGCACCAAAAAGGATTCTTCTTCCAACATTGTAACAATAGAAGAACTCTTTTTGGTGCTATATGAAACCTTTAAGGTTCTACATAAAACCACATACAGCTCATTCTCCATCATTCTAATGTATAATTTCTTCATCCAAAAAGCTATTTAAGCATGAAATGGTTCCATATAAAATGTATGGCTCTAAATAGATTCATTGCTTTTTAGTAAAGAACCTTGAAGAAACATTTTTAAGAGTGTAGTTTCAATTAGCTACAACAACTTAGTGCAGCCTGTTTCATTTTAAACTGAAAACTCAACGTTATGCAGCAGATATAAACAGATGTGGGGCATTTCTCATTAGGCTGAATGGGAGTTTTGCCAAGCTTGTTCAACCTCACAACAGAACCACGTGAAAAAAATCTAAAAAAAAAAAAAAACTTTAAAGCCCCTTTCACCTGAATGCCATGCCTGAATTAAAGGAAAGGTCTGAAATTGGCTGTTTATTGCAGGATTGTTCCGTCCCTGGTCTCACCTCCGGGCAAAGTTCAGATTCAATTTCCAGCACCGCTGACATTTTGCAATAGCGCGGAGCATCTCCTCTCATTTCCTGCCTATTCAGGGCTCCATGTTGTGCTGGGCTCTTAGCAACTGCTCCTGAAAGCACGTCTAATTAATACACATCTAAATGGCCCCTGGACTTGTTTACTTGCAGTTAACTACCAAGAAAAAAACATGCTTCAATAAAAGAGTGCCCTGTGGCACCTGTAGATGGAGAGAAGACTCGTTTTTTCCCCCTATTTGCTCTTGCTGTGATATTTTTTCCAGTGTTGGTTCAGCATGCATTGTGCATTACTATGAAAAGTCGCATTGTTATACACTTCGTCCCATTATGTAAAACAATGCAAACATGTCTTTAATGGCTTAGGTCCCAAGTGCATTTCTTCAGACTATACCTTTTCTGTCTTCATTCAGTTAGCTGTGTTTTAGTGCTGGCAAAAGCAGCAGCTGAGCATTTTCTCTCTGTTAGTGCATTAACAAACCATATTAAATTCATGTCTTAACCAAAATCTCCATTAATACTCCAACTCTAATCTACTCCATGGCGAGATAGCCTGAAGTCCTGCCTGCATTTTCTGCTTCCTTTTGTTATATATTTTAGACAGTAATAGTCAATGACATTATAGACAGTAATGGAGATTATAGAAGATTTTATGTATAAACATTGTTAAGAAATTCTTAGTTTTAAGTAGAGTTTTAGCAAAAAAAACTAATTTTCAAATTAGTTTTCAAAATTCTGAGAAAATCTCCCTGTTGCTACTATTCTTGCAACCCTGGTTCTGGAGATCTGCCTTCCTGCAGATCTAGATCAAACCATAATATGCCTCCCTGACCCAGCTAATTAGCTTCTGAAGTAGACCCTGATTAGCTGGATCAGATGTATGTGTGTTAAGTTAGGAAGTGGGCAGCATCTAGGTTGGAACTGAACTCTGCAGGAAGGTAGATCTCCAGTGGAATGGTAGGTGTGGATGCTGTAGAAGAATCACTGTGGCTCTCTAAAAAACCTTTTAGAGAATGGTTCCTTGGAGAAACACTTTACTAAATGTGTGAATGTGAAGAACTTTTTAAAATTTAACCCCCTGGGGTCGAAGAATGCACCCGTGCATGAAATTCTGTGTTTCTTTGTTTTTTATGATGATAAATATGGTCCTAACTTTTCCCTAATCTGTAGAGCATGCACTTTCAATTCCATCTTATCGTGAGATCATACGTGACTCACATCCAGATTTATAAGGCTATGAAGAGGGGCTGAGATACACATCATCTGTCTCTCGCCATGCATACTTAGTGGACTGTCTGTGTACACTTTGTGTGAAACTGACCAAAGGACTGACCCATCACGGCAGAAGGTCTTCATTCTTCATTTGGTCAACAACAGAGACACATGTAAAATGGTGTGCAAAGAGTTTACAACTGCTGAAGGGGCTGTAGTGTTTTTGGAAAATACTGATGGGGGCAGTCGTGGGCTGGAGGCTAGGGAACTAGCTCTGCGACCAGAATGTCGCTGGTTCATTCCCCTGAGCTGACAGGACGTGACTGAGGTGCCCTTGAGCAAGGCACCTAACCCCAAACTGCTCCCTGGGCACTGTGGATAGGGCTGCCCAAAGATGAAAACAAAACAAATATTTCTTCTATGGCACTGTGCAAAGATGCCATAGAACCATTTGGTCACAGCTTTTTTTAGAACCTTTGTTTAAACCACAAAAGAACTATGTATGGCAGTTTCTCCATCATAGCGAAGAACCATTTAAGCATGCATTCAACCAAATTCTAATGGTTCCTTCATTAGTTGTCATGATTCTATACATAAACCACTACCTCTATTAAAGAACCTTGGAAAAACTCCTTTTCCAAGGGTGCATATCTCATTTACAAGAGTTGTTCTTTAAAGAACCATCCACTGAAAGGTCCTTTAGAGAACCAAAAGTAGTTCTTTAAAGAACCATCCACTCAATGGTTCTTTAGGGAACCCAAAGTGTGGTTATGGCATTGCTCCAAAGAACATATTTTGGTTTCTGTTTAGCACCTTTACTTTTGAGAGAGAACTATTAAAGCATTATTCACACAACACAGAGCTGTTAATATTTACAGTGGTTGCTTACAGTGTTATGCATCATTTAAAATGTAATATTATTTCTACGGCTTATTGAATTAGGCCGTTCACACCGTTCTCTCTGCACGCAGTGTACTCTTTGAAACGCTTGAGCATTCAGTTATTGAATAATCTTCTTAATTGATCACCCATTTAATCGCTGCAAAAGACATGTTAAATCAAGTGAATAATTAAATCAATTTGGCAGCCCATTGTAGCCTGCAGGCGGTAATAAGGTTGACCTCCCAAATGATTCCTTTCAATGACTTACGCTTTGAAGTCCCACCGTACTTCATCCTTTTAACTTTTATGGTAGGACCTCTCTCACACTCCTAACTGTCTCCACACAGAGCGCTACATGTTTTAACACATTTCATACCTCATACCTTAAACAATAGATTAAAATATGGATTAAATGGAGCCCATACACAGGAATGGTTCAACAAAAACACTAAGTTATGCCTTTTTTCCACTGATACAAGAAATAGTCGATTAGCCTAGACATACATCCAAATTTTGCTCCCTCAGTTTTGAGCTAGAGCTTTGAAGCTAATTTTGCCAACAAACACACAACAGTCACTAGGGGTGTGAACCTCTTGGCACCTCACGATTCGATTACGATTCAGAGGGCCACGATGCGATTATAAAGCGAGTATCGATGCATCTTGATGCATCTTTTTTCTATACAGGATCTCTTTTTTTCTTTCACTGTGTGATGACTTGGTCCTCTTAAAGCAAAGTATATGTAATGCTCTATAATGAATTTACTTCCAATATCTTTTATTAATAAATCAAATGGAAGTGAAGTGGCAAGTGAACTGGAAGGCTCTCATTTGCTGCTTTTGTTTGGAGCACATGAGACGCTGCTGCCACTCATCTGCGATAAAATGCGCTGCTGCGGGGAAGTAATATCCTGTGATAATGGATGTCCATGCAGCACATGTTACAGCCGTCCTGCCTGTTTTTTTTAGTGATTTTATAACTCTGGATTTGGTCATGTTGCAGAGAGTCAGGGGTCACTGTGTTAGTAAAATATCTGCGAGACGGGACGTGCGCCAACATTGCGTGAAAGCCTTGTTTCTCAACAAAATGGCATGCAGATTGCAGGTCATTGAACAACACAGTCTCTCCTGGTTAGTAGAAAACGAAGAGGCAGAGAGAGATTTACGATGAACATTTTGAGATGATTGGACTTGTTCGCATTTATAAGCAGCGCAGTTGGTTTCCTGGAATGTTAAATCTGCAACGAGAGACTGTCAAACACTAAAATGTTCTAAAGCTGAAGTCACTTCTCTTTCGAATTTTCCCGTTTCACCTTAAATTCTGATTCAGATGCCGTTTAAGGTGGAACAGGAAAATTAAAAAAAAAGAAGCTGGAGAATAAGAAGCGACTTCAGCCTCGTAAAACAGTCGAATGATGAGAGACATTTTACAATAAGCTGCTCTACTTCTGAGGAAAGGTTTTCTGGCGGAGATGGGAGGAAAGTGGCTATAGCTGAGCTAAAGCTTAAAGCAGAGCGAAGTAAGTCTGTGTTTTCGTTTATATTGTTTAGCCTATACTAGGACATTATCACACACTGAGACATACTGGACATTAAATGTTGTGGCTCCCAAGTCAGTTTGATTTTTGTTGAAAGGACAAAATGGCTCTTCTGAACATTTGGGTTGTGACTCCTGATCCAACCTGGCTTTAACACAGAGCCGGTCAGATTTCTCACTCATCCAGTTGTGTTTTTGTTATGTGCTGCCACAGACTAGCACAGCACTTATCCACTTCCAGGTTCCGTCATATGTGTTCTGTCAAAATTTTGGTCTAAATTAAAATTTAGAAAATCGTCACCCAAATCTTGTTATGGATGTGGTTCAATTGGGCTGAGAGAAGTTCTCGGAATGTATTCCCTAAAAAGGCAATGTTAGCCTTATAGCTGCAGTGCTAAACTAAAAAAACAAACATATTTTGGCTGATCAACTGTTAAGGGTAGAAAGCAATTGTAAAGTACGTTCATTCTCTGTCCTGGTCTTTCTCTGTCTTTGCCTTTTTCTTGGTCTCCAAGTTCCATGTCTTTTGCTTAGGTCTGCCATTGCCTTTGTTTTCTTGTGCCTTTGTTGTTGTTTTGGTCTGTCTCATCCCTGGTCCTGCCCCCTTGCCGCCTGCTCCACCTCCATGTAGTTTGTAACCCTGCCCTCTCATTAGTCTCAGGTGTTTCTTGTCTCCCTTGAGTGTTTTTATACCCATCTGTTTGCTCAGTCCCTTTGTCTTGCATTATTTATACACCCTGTTGCTGTCTTGCCGATTTGTTTCTGGTTTAGTTCTGTTTTCTTTTTTTTGTTTCTTCATGTATTTATGTGTTAAACACCTTTGCTACCTTTGTTTTTGGACTCTGATAAGTCTGATTTAAATAAAAGCAACTTGCAGTTGCATCCCACCTCATCGCCTCCTTGCGCATTTCTGTTTTTTAACTATTTCACATTTAAAAATATTTTAGATTTACTTAAATTATTAAATATGGTTCTTATTAAAAGTGAAAGGACATCCAGAATAATAGGCTATCATGGTAAATATACCATGATAACCTTTTTTGTCCATACCAGCCACTACTATGTTAAAGGAATGGTTTACTGAAAACTCACACTTATACAATCCACTTTCACTAACAGGAATTAGTGTCATTGTAGAGGTGGGTTTTTCCATTTTTCTCTTTTTACCAAGTTGTTAGCCATGTTTCGGCATTCAAGGCCCAAAATAAAAGGCTTATCCCAAGGTTGACCACTGCTAGCAGCAGTAGATACGAAAGAATACATTAATGAATTGACATGGATAGGTCAAATGCCTCTCAGTATGAAGACAGACAGTGAATAAAGGGTATAGAACGTAAGGTGAGAGTCAACAGACGTGAACTAAAATCTGCCTGCACAGGAGATTAAGGAAGCACAAGCCCCAAATACACACTGGATATCTCTGGCTAATTCATATGCTCAGCCGCACCTCAAGAAGTTCAAAACCACAAACCGCAGATAAACTGCAGGACCTTGGACAGCTCCTGGAGGGCAGAGGAGACGCACTAGAAAAGGATTGTCGATAGAGGAGCAGGATATGGTGAAAACAGTTGCTCTGTGTTGTCTTTTCAATGCATCTTCTTTTTCAAGAGTGGAATATAAAGCTGTTTATTCTTTTATGCTGTAGAAAGATATCATAATGTTTGTGGTGTTCACAGTGTTGTAGAACTCTAAAGCCAGTCTACTAATTCTGTACATTGGGAATGTTTCCATTGTAATGTCATTCTGATTTCACACTCTAGTGTGAAAAAATTGCGTATGATCATTGAATACTTTGCAGTGTCAGGAGATGGTTGGAGAGCATTAACATTGGCCTGCTAATGCATTTCAGTAGCTGCCTATTGTCAATAAAAGAGATTACATCACATTTCTTTCTCGGAATTATTCGAATTTAATCACTTTCACTCTAAGCAACTACAACAAAAGCAAAATGCCACTGCAGCGCACCACAATGCTCAAAACACAAAGACATATAATCGTTTAGCTTTCCTGAGTGACAAATGGTGAAAGAAGGCAGTGGATTCAAGCAAGTCAAAACTCAGATTTAAATGTAAATAGACCTCAAAGGAGTGTGTTGAATGTCTGTTGTAGGAGACTCATGTAGCAGTGGGTGCCATCGAGATCTGTCATCTACAGGATGAGCACCACATATATTGCTAAGTAACATCAAATGTACAGTGGTGTGAAAAAACAGTGGCATTCTTTTGCATGTTTGTTACACTTAAATGTTTCAGATCACCAAACAAATTTAAATATTAGACAAAGATCACACAAGTAAACACAAAATGCAGTTTATAAATGAAGGTCTTTATTATTAAGGGAAAATAAATCCAAACCTACAGGGCCCTGTGTGAAAAAGTGACTGCCCCTCTCGTTAAAACATTAATTAACTGTTGTTTATCACATCTTTGGAAAGCTGAGTTCAATTTCCCTAGCCATACCCAGGTGTGATTACTGCCACACCTGTTCTTAATCAAGAAATCACTTAAATAGGACCTGCCTGACAAAGTGAAGTAGACCAAAAGATCATCAAAAGCTAGACATCATACTGTGATCCAAAGAAATTCAGGAACAAATGAGAAACAAAGTAATTGAGATCTATCAGTCTGGAAAAGGTTATAAAGTCATTTCTAAAGCTTTGGGACTCCTGTGAACCACAGTGAGAGCCATTATCCACAAATGGTGAAAACATGTAACAGTGGTGAACCTTCCCAGGAGTGGCTGGCCGACCAAAATTACCCCAAGAGTGCAGCAATGACTCATTCAAGAGGTCACAAAAGACCCCACAGCAACATTCAAAGAACTGCAGCCCTCACTTGCCTCAGTTAAGGTCAGTGTTCATGACTCCACCATAAGGAAAAGAATGGGCAAAAATGGCCTGCATGGCAGAGTTCCAAGACGAAAACCACTTGATGGTCCCCAAAACTTTTGGGAGAATACTCGTTGGACTGATGAGACAAATGTTGAACTTTTTGGAAGGTGTATGTCCCATTACATCTGGTGTAGAAGTAACACAGCATTTCAGAAAAGGAACATCATACCAGCAGTAAAATATGGTGGTGGTAGTGTGATGGTCTGAGGCTGTTTTGCCGCTTCATGACCTGGAAGACCAAAAAATCCTGAAGGAGAATGTCCAGCCATCTGTTTGTGACCTCAAGCTCTAGTGCAGTTGGGTTCTGCAGCAGGACAATGATCCAAAACACACCAGCAAGTCCACCTCTGAATGGCTTAAGAATAACAAAATTAAGACTTTGGAGTGGACTAGTCATAGTCCTGACCTGAATCCAGTTGAGATGCTGTGGCATGATCTTAAAAAGGCGGTTCATGCTCGGAAACCCTCCAATGTGGCTGAATTAGATGAGTGGGCCAAAATTCCTCCACAGCGCTGTAAAAGACTCATTGCCAGTTGTCGCAAACACTTTATTGCAGTTGTTGCTGCTAAGGGTGGCCCAACCAGTTATTAGGTTTAGGGGTGATCACTTTTTCACACAGAGCCCTGTAGGTCTTTCACTACAGGTCCTGTACTCCTTTTCCCTTAATAATAAAGACCTTCATTTATAAACTGCATTTTGTGTT
Organism: Pygocentrus nattereri; assembly: GCF_015220715.1. Classification (NCBI taxonomy): domain Eukaryota; kingdom Metazoa; phylum Chordata; class Actinopteri; order Characiformes; family Serrasalmidae; genus Pygocentrus; species Pygocentrus nattereri. The sequence goes on along the minus strand of NC_051211.1, from coordinate 39,387,453 downwards.
TACCGGTGTGATCTTTGTCTAATATTTAAATGTGTTTGGTGATCTGAAAATTTAAGTGTGACAAACATGCAAAAGAATAAGAAATCAGGAAGGGGGCAAACACTTTTTCACACTACTGTAGATGCAGTGTATAAGGTGACATTGAGCCAATATACCTGAGAACCATTGCTAGCACTAGCTATGTTCTCAAAGTAGGTGGCATGTACTGTTGTTACAGAAGAAGGCTGGTAGTTCTCACAGGTCATTTATAACATTCATGTTTTAAAACAAAGCAAAACTATTATACATTGTATGAATTTGCAAATCACATAAAACAATGGACTGGACACCCCAGAGTCCAGAAATCAACTTCACTGAATGCATTTGAGATTACTTAGAGTTTAAGAAGAAAAAAATGCAACTAGCTTCTAAGACTGAACTTTCAAGGTGTGGAAAAATATCCCTGCTAATTTCTTTGAAAAGCTAAATGCAAGTCTACTGAAAAAATTCTAAAAAAACCCAAAGAATTTTATATTATTTTTGTCATTATATTTGGGCTCATGTTTTCACACAATTTGTCTGTGAAATATGTTTTCTGCCTTTTTTTCCTTTCACTGAAAAATGAATGACTTGAAATTAATGGCTGTTTTGACCAGAAAATAAATTAATGAAAAGTAAAGCAGTTAAAACTGCATCGAGATCTTCATCAAGGTTATGGAGACTTGTTGGTGTGGGCAGCCGTTTTAGACAGAAAATCTGTATTCACAAACCACCTCAGGAGTAGGAGTGCTGATCTAAAATCTATATTTCCAATAGGATCTGATCCAAGATCAGTCCTTCTTTCTAAATACCAGCCCTGGTACTGTCTGAAGTGGCTGCAGTGAAGTTTTGTTGATATTTGTATCGCAGAGTAAATCATGCTGTGCTCTAAACCACGTTAACTGGTCTGTGAATCCTTAATGAAGACCTGGGTGTGGTTTGATCAGGGTAAGAGATGTTTGGGAGATGTATTTTTACAGAAAGGATTTTGAGCTGTTTGGGTGACTATTGAGTTCTAGTGTTTGTTTTTGTTGAAGGAAATTTCAAAATTTGGACTTTAAACATGTCCTGGCTGATTGACTACATCTAGGGTAAGTAGAAACCTGGCCAAATTAGATTTTCCCCCAAACTATTTAGAGCACTCTTACTGGTCCATATATAATTAAATGTTAACACAACATAAAGAGCAGCTGAAATGTTCCAATGATGTGAAAAAAATTAAGATCTGGAATAAAAAAGAGCTACAAGTGTTTAATATTGCTTTGAGAATATGTTTATATTAATCATTAGCTAGTACACTGTTTCATATTCAAAGCGCGGCCATGACGTTATTTGAAAACAAAAAAATCTGTTTGGTTCACAGATCGATGGTGATTTATATGTCTGGGAAATTAATCATAGTGGCCAGTTTTGAAAGAGCAGACGGTCTCTCTGGGCTCTGCTGGTGTTCTCTGTGACAGAATGAAGAATCAGGTTGTTGTTTATGGCTGTAAAGATGGAGCACCTCTGCTTAGCATAACAAATCCAATGCAAGCTGATAGGCCCTGGTTCATAATTACCCAAGCAGCCAATGCATTGGACACTCTGCTATTCAACAACACAATGCAGCTGGTTGTTTAATTCAGCTCTCAACATGAAGAACATGAGTGGGAGGTTGTAGCCACCATGAAAATGACGCAACCAGTATAGGCCTTTAACATACTGTAGATCAGAGATGAGTCAACTAAACCTACACTCAAGAAAAATGTTGTTACTTCAGTGAAATAATAAGCAAAAAACAAACAAAAAAAAAGTATAACACCAATTCCAATGAAGTTGGGACGTTGTGTAAAACATAAATAACAACAGAATACGATGACTTGCAAATCCTTTTCAACCTATATTCAATTGAATACACTACAAAGTCAAGATATTTAATGTTCAAACGGATAAACTTTATTGTTTTTTGCAAATATTCACTCATTTTGAATTTGATGAATTTGAATTTGCAACACGTTCCAAAGTAGTTGGGACAGGGGCAACAAAAGACTGGGAAAGTTGAGGAATGCTCAAAAAACACCTGTTTGGAACATTCCACAGGTGAACAGGTTAATTGGAAACAGGTGAGTGTCATGATTGGCTATAAAGGGAGCATCCCTGTTCTCAGTCGTTCACAAGCAAGGATGGGGTGAGGTTCACCACTTTGTGAACAACTGTGTGAGCAAATAGTCCAACAGTTTAAGAACAACGTTTCTCAATGTGCAATTGCAAGGAATTTAGGGATTTCATCATCAGGGTTGTACAAAACCAACTTGAGGAAAAAAAGCACCAGGTTGAAAAACTATTTAACTACTGAGTAACTTATAGAACTGTAACTTCTTAGTGCAGCTGACATCTATCAAGATAAGAAGTAAAGTTTGTTACCAGTTAGCAGTCCATTGTTAGCAGTCCTGTCATTTAGAAGCACTTTGGTGTAAAATAAAATGATAAACCTCAGAAGTCAGACTTGTGACTAATCACAAAACAGTACAGATGCTGCCTCCAACAAATAATAGCCTAATGAAACAGAAAAACAAATGTTTATGACTACAGTGAAACTCACTTAAAAGTAGATACATTTTCAAGGTGTTTGAGACAAAGTGAAAGTATTATTATTTGAAGATATTGGAAAGTAAAAATTGGTCAAAATCTCTCAGATGTAGGTGTCCCTTCTAAGTACTAAGTTCAGCTACAGTAAGGTGCAACCATTGTTAGGACATTCAGACATTCAATTGCACACAAATTACTTGTGCATTCGCTGTAGAAAAGCATTGCCAATAGAACAGGAAGCATTTGAGCTCACCTTGTCCCATTCAAAGTGTTAGTTAGAGAAGCTCCCAAATACTGGGGTGTTGAGCAGTGGACTAGTGCTGTATGGAGGCATGGGGACCCAAATATCTTTGGGATGAACTAGAGTGGAGTCTGTGATCTAGTATAAATCATCCAATTTCAGAAAGTGAACTCACTAATGCTCTTGTAAATGCAATCAAATCCTCACAGCAGTCTTCCAACATCTAGTGTAAAGCCTTCCAACATTTAGTGTAAAGAGCAGAGGCTGTTAAAGAGTTAGAGTTTGCTGTTGTAGGTAACCGAAAACCAGGCAGGTTGGAAACAGCTATGACCAATGCCACTATGCTAATTTTAGCTTGATTATATAAAAAAGCTAATCCAAAGGAAAGGATGACACGCAAATCTGTGAAGCACTCCATATTTTTGGGGGGGGAGGGGCAACCGTGGGCTGGAGGCTAGAGAACAAACCTTGTGACCGGAATCATGGATGCTATGTCCTCTGGGATAAAGATTACTCAGCTTGTTATCAGTGCACAGTTTAAAATCCAGTATTCATTATGGTAAAGGGGTGCATTAGTGTACACGAAATGGGTAAACGCACATCTGCATGGCTGCTGATCACACTCACCCAATACACAGCTTCTTCACTCTGCTGCCATCAGTGAGAAGACTGTGGGGTCTTTGGGCCAGGACCAGCATACTGGGGGACAGCGTCATCCATCAAGTTGTCAGGATGCTCAACTCTCTCCCTACACTCCCCAACACAGAATTCTGACAGTATTGGCCAAACACAGGTTCCTGACCCCCACTCCCCAATACTGAACTCTGATATTCTCAGGGACAGTTATGCACCCCTAACAGACTGTGTTCTGTTATGCTCTCATCACTTTAACTGCTCCATAAGCTCTAATTGCACTATTTATATCCACAGACCTTAATCTGTATGTGTCTTATGTCACAGTGTTAATTTCAGGACCTCTTATATTTCTATTATTTTTTTATTATTCAATTTTTTTTTACAATTAGTATTTATTTATATGATTAGTGTTTATTAGTGTCTATTTAAATTCACACTTTTCCTGTTTACTGTTTAATGTTTTTGTTACACCGTGAGGTCTGAGATTAATGCAATTTCAATACTCTGTATGTCCTGTACATATTGTAATATTGACAAAAAAGCTGACCTGACTTGACTTGATCTGGTTCCATTAATGTTGAATAGTATATACAGCTTATTTCAGCAAGACAATATGAAATCATATTCTGCATGAATTACAACAGCATTAAAAGAGTCCAGGTGCTAAACTGTCACCCACTGAAACATTTGCTGCATTATGAAATTAAAAGTACAACAAAGGAGTCCCCAAACTATTGAGCAGCTGAAATCCCATATCAAACGAGAATGAAAAAACATTTCACTTACAAAACTACAGCAGTCAGTCTCCTCAGTTCCCAAACGCTTACAGAGTGTTCCTAAAAGTTAAGGGGATGAAACACTGCAGTAAACATGCAACTTTTTTGGAATGTGTTGTTGACATCAAATTCAAAATGGACATATGTTTTATATATATATAAAAAAAACATTTTCAACATTTCATTTGTTGTCTTTGTAGTATTTTCCTGTAAAATATGGATTACATGATTTGCATATCATTGCATCCTATTTTTAATCAGATCAGACACAGTGTTTTGTTGTAATTTGTATGTTGGCAAATTCATAATTTCCAGCATACTTACTTTTGGCTAGGTATACAACATAGCCTTGCTTGGTAGTAAACTGGAATGCAATTGTTATGTTGTGACTTTAGCCACAGTTTCATCAGTTTAATTAGGCTCATTTTTCTATGAAACATGTCCAACTTGACATTTTGTAATTTGGTGTAATATTAGCAGGCTGGCAAATTTGCCAACATCTTCTCCACCCTTCTCATTTTGACTAGGTAAACAAGTCCTGCTCAGTGTAGCATTTTAAACTTGAAACCAAAGATGTGATGCTAAATACAGTGTGTTACATCTTCTTAGGTTGAAATAATATGAAATAGGTTTTGCCAAAGTTCTGTGAAGCTTGTCCAATGTGGCAGGAGTTGCTACATAAGTACACACTGGTGGGCGGACCATGGATAAGTCAATTTACCTTGCTTGGAGAGAAAATTAGATAGCATCTCATTTGCCTCTACTTTGTTGAGGAGAATAATTTGTCTTTGCACAGGCAATCTTTTTCAGCTTGAGCCTTATTAACAAACAGGTAGAGTAAAGCAGGCAGAGAGATCCATTCTGATCTCCATTTTGGAGCAGGCCAGCGAGGCCGGGCTCTAGGGATGAACCCACACAGATGCGCTCTATGCGCTATCCTGTTGTTTCACACAGGGTAATTATTTAGACATTATTGGACGTGACAGGCAGGAACAAACCACACGGATGCTCCAGGTATCGAGAGGAGCAGGAAAGCAGTCATGGATAAATCACATGTGCAGAGGAAAAAAAAGGTTCATGGTGGAGTTTAAAGTCTCATTTTCCACTGAGAGCGACTATCATGCTCCCACGCTCCCAGGATACTCTTTGATTGACATTTGAAAAGGGCACTGCCTAGTGATGAGACATCTATGTCATTTATTATTTTATTAGCTGAATTATTGAGGTTAATGCTGGTGGTAGATGCTTGTGCTTTCCCTCCTCTCACCTCCAGTCGTTCATTACTTGTGGCGGTTTATAGGTTTATTGGTTTATTTGGATCCCCGTTAGCTGTGCCAGTGGTGATGGATCTCTGGTGGACATTCTCATGCAGTGACTCTTGTTTTCTATGATATTGAAACTAAATGGCTGTTTATTTAAGGATGTACCAACATATGAGTTGTAGCCCAAATCCAATATCTGATATTTTTCATGCTTATATCTACTCACACTAATACATAACCTTTTTTTACATGTATAAACTTGGACTTCATTTACTTGGATTAGCACCCCAGAGAAATACAACCCAACCCAAATGTTTGGTTGGTGTCCTGTACATGAGTATGACTATTAGGATCCTCATCCACATTGCTCTCGAATATTCTCCCTCCATTCCTGCTTATCTAGAATGTTCTCTACCATTCACACTGTTCTGCATCAGGCTGTCCCATTTATATTGTTCTAGTATGTTCTGCTTAGTTCATATTGTTCATGAAATGGTCTCCTTATTTACACTGTTCTTAAATATTCTGCTCCTTTTAACTGTGCTCTTCCTCTTCACTCTCTTCACTATATTCAATGTTCTTCTCATCCACATTGTCCTAAAAAAATTCTACCTCATTCACACCATGCTAGAATATTAAACTCCATTTAAAGAGTGCTCAAGCATCTTTGAGTATTCTCTCTCATTCGCACCTCTCTTAATATTAGTATCCATTTAGATGGTTCTAGAATGTTCTCCTCATTCAAACTGCTCAAGGATGTTCTCCTCCATTCACACTGCTGTACAACGTTCTCGTACATTAAACTGTTCAAGAATGTCTCTTTTACATGGTTCTAGAATGTTGTTTCTAAGTCACACTGCTCTAGAATGTTCCCCTGTGATCCCACTGATCTAGAACGTTCCTTCCAATTTATACTGCTCTAGATAGTTTCCCCAATTCACACAGCTCTAGAACATCCATGTTCTCACCGTTCTAGCATGTGCATGGTTCTAGAATGTTCTCCCAATTAAACTGCTCTGGGATGTTCTCCTCCATTCACACTGCTCTACATTAAAAGAATACACTACACTGTCAAAGAATGCTCCTCTTATTCACACGGTTCTAGAATGTTCGCCCCAAATCACACTGCTCTAGAACATGCTCCTCTAATACTGTAATAAAATGCCATGCTCATTCATTGCTCTAGAATGTTCCCCTCTAAACTCCTGCTCTAGAAAGTTCCCCATTTAACACTGCTCTAGAACATCCATGTTGTCACTGTTCTACCATGTTCTTGAAAAAAAAAATTCTGTTTGGTTTTAGGCCACATCACAGTACAGAAACATCACTAGTAAAAATTGTAAATGATCTTTTATTATTCTCTGATGAAGTAAATGTGTCTCTAAACGTAAATGTGTAGTTCTTCTTGATCTTAGTGCAGCATTTGACACAATAGACCATGCTATGTTACTAGATAGACTGGAAAACAGTCTAGCAGTGATAAGAGGAATAGCTCTTTCCTGGTTCAGGTTGTCCCTCACTGATCGCTATCAGTTCGTTAATGTAAAGGGTGAATCATCTGTCCTTGCAAAAGTAAAGTATGGTGTTCCACAAGGCTCTGTTTTAGGACCTCTATTGTTTACAATTTATATGTTACCACTGGGCACCATTATCAGTAAAGACAGTATAAATTTCTCTGCTATGCCAATGACACTCAGTTATATATATCAAGCGAACAGGATGATAAAATCAAACTTGGCAAGATTGAGGACTGTGTAAAAGACATAAAAGACTGAAAAGGTAGTTCATGTATTTATTACTTCAAGGCTAGATTACTGTAATGCCCTGCTGTCTGGATGTCCCAGCAAAAAACCTCAAAAAGCTTCAGCTAGTCCAGAACGCTGCAACCAGAGTCCTCACAAGAATCAGAAAATTTGACCATATTAGCCCAGATTTATCAACCCTACACTGGTTACCAGTTAAATTTCGCATTATTAAATTCTATTATTGACCTATAAAGCTCTAAACCGACTCGCCCCTCAGTACCTGAGTGAACTTCTCTCCTACTATAAACCATCACACCTACTTAGATCACAAGGTGCTGGCTCACTACTGTTACCTAGAATTAATAAAGTTACATCAGGGGGGAGAGCTTCCTCATACAAAGCCCCCCAGCTTTGGAATAATCTTCCTGTTAATGTTCGGGACTCGACACAGCCTCAGTCTTTAAGTCTAGGCTAAAAACTTACTTGTATAGTCAAGCCTTTGGTAATTAGTCTTCGCTATCAGATCTAGACCTGTTGGAGTCTCTGCTGCTTTGTTATGCTGTAATTTTTACAGAACTAACTCTGTGTTTTCTTCTTTTCTTTGCCGAGGTGAACAGCTGCCCATCCTGTGTGTCTGATGCTGTTGGCCCTTCTGCCCTGATCGGGTGTCACTGCTCACCAGCCATCGGCTTGACCACCACTGTTGCTGCTGCTGCATAATCATAAACTAATCAAATTAGGCACTGATTTCATTTTTTCCCCACTTTGTTCTATAACACATCATAGTAACAATGTGTGACCAGAGGTCGAAACCAGATAGGTTTCTTCCTCTTTTAGGGAGTTTTTCCTTGCCACTGTTACCACTGGCTTGCTCATGGGGGTTTGGACCTGCATTTTTCTTTTCTTTCTTTCTGTAATACTGATTGGTCTGTAAAGCTGCTTTGTGACAACACCGGTTGTAAAAAGCGCTATCTAAATAAACTTTTCTTGCTTGCTTATCTATTTGCACTGCTCTACAATGTTTTCCGCATTTTTACTGTTCTAGCATGTTGTGCTCCCCTTCACACTATTCTAGGATGTTCTCCCTTTTTTCCATTGTTCCAGCCAAGTTCTTTGTCTATTTTCATTGATTCATTGGTCTGTTCTTTCTAATCATTCTAATTCATATGTCAGCACTATAATGTTGGTCTTTATGGCTGCTTGTTGAGTTGGTGTACTCTGGCCTTAAGAAATTAATGAATCAGAAAGTTTTTAGGCTGTTGGGTTTTGGCCCTTATACATATATATTATATTATGTTATTATGTAAATTACTATATAAACAAAAGTAAGGACATACCTCCTAACTATTGAGTTCAGATGTTTCACTGAGTGGGGTGGACAAGTACTTAAGTGCACAGTACCCATCTTCTGTTGAATCACTTACTAAAGAGTTCCAAATTGCCTCTGGAATCAACATCAACAGCAAAAGCACTGTGCATTAGAAGCTTCACAAAATGTGTTTCATGTCCGAGCAACTGTACATAAGGCTAAGATCAAAATGCACAATACCAAACAGGGTTTGAGTGGTGTAAAGTGCACTGCCACTGGACTCTGGAGTGATGAAATACTTTTCTATCTAGCAGTCTAATGGAAATGTCTGGGTTTGGTGAATGCCAGGAGAATGTTACCTGCCTGACTGTATTGTGGCAGCTGTAAAGTTTAGTGGAAGAGGGATAATGCTACGGGGTTGTTTTTCAGGGGTTGGCCTAGAACCTTTAGTTCCAGTGAAGGGAAATCGTAATGCTTTAGTATACCATGACATTTTGGACAATTGTTTGCTTCCATCATTGTGGGAACAGTTTGGGGAAGGCCCTTTTCTGTTCCAGCATGACTGTCCCCTGGTACACAAAGCAAGGTTCATAAAGGCATGGCTGGGTGAGTTTGGTGTGGAAGAACTTGACTGGCTGGCACAGAGCCCTGACCTCAACCCCTGACCTGAACACCTTTGGGATGAACTAGAACAGATACTGCGAGCCAGAACCTCTCATTCAACGTCCCATGACTTTTGTTCATAAATTGTATTTGGCTGATTCAGGATCCTAATCATGGGACCACATCATTTGTGTTTATACAATTGCATTCAAAACAAAAAGTGGCTGTGGGTCAATATAGATTAGTTTACATTGAGCATGTTTTAGAATAGGCCTTAATTCACAAAGGGGCTGATGTCCTCCAGTGGCATATCTACTGTATATCCTTTTGACTGCAGCTCTATGCTCTAATCATATCACATTATGTTAGCATAATTGGAATACCTGATGAATTCTTCTTCAAAGCTGCCTCAGGAAGCAAATACTGCTCTTGATAATGCAACAATTGGCTTACTGCCTCAAGAGTTAGATTGTCATGTTTCCTTTACAGATCAATTAAAGAATGCAATTTAATGTCTCACACAGGTTTTCCATCACGTCCTTACTCTATTCACTGTGACTGCGTCAGTCAAGATGGTCCAGCGAGACCAGCACTAGGTTGATCAAGCACTTCCCAGCGTTCCTGACCTCCATTACTGATTTCTAATTATAGCCTCCTGATTGGGTAAAGGGGCTGTGCTAATGGAGGAGAGATGAGAGAAGATCACTTCTCCTGTGCTTTTGCACCATGGCAACAGATGCTATTTCTGTCAATATACAGTATTTCTATTTCACCCCTGCGCTTTCAAACAAGTTGACTTTCAAAGAGTCACTATTCAAGTGAAAAGATTAGTGCTGTGTTGTCACGCCACATATGAGCCTGGGCTGAATTTTCAGGGATAACACTGAACGGATAGTGCAATGAGTTCTTTTTCCAGTCACTTATACACTCTTAAAAAAATGTTCTTCAAGGGTTCTTTAGTGAAGACAATTTTATATGGAACCATGAACCCATTTGCATGCTTACAGGGCTCTTTACATGGGGAAATGGTTCTTCAGATTGATGGAGAATGTGTTATATGTGGTTCTATATACCATAAAGTATTCTGGTATTGTTACAATACTGTGTTTGTAACAATAGAAGAACCATTTCAGTGGTATATAGAGCCATTTTCAAAAAGATTTTGTAAAGAACTATATACATCACATTCTCCAAGAGTCTGAAGAATGGTTTCACCATGCAAAGAACCATTAAAGCATGTAAACAGTAGTAAGAGAGTTCATGGTCCTATGTAGAACCATTGTGTTTACCAAAGAACCCTTGAAGAACCATCTTTGTAAGAGCGTACACAACAAAAAGTCATGTTGTCATGTCATGTTATCATGTTGCTTTTGCATTACTTGCAGCGAGAGTCAATAAACCGTAATGAACAAGTCTTGCAGTTGGAGTAATCATCATGATCTCCTGCACTCTTAAAATAAAGGAGTCAAGTAGGGTTCTTTAGAATGATGCCACACAAGAACCACTTATGGTTCCGTAATCAACCTTTCAGTGGATGGTTCTTTAAAGCACTGTTGTTGCAAAAGAGAAAAGAACCTTTTTAAAATTTAAGTAATCATGAGATTTTACGGTAACCGCCCACGGAGGAGGTTGTAGCAAATAACTGAGATGGTGCAGAGCTTTTAAAACTGTCTGAACACGCTCTTGCCTATTTATACACATAAATAGCTCAAATGGGTGAAAGATAAAGGTGAAAAGATGAAGCAGAAAGAGAAAAAGGTACAGCCATCTGAACAACTTCATTCGAATATTTTCAAGTAGTTTGGATAAATCTTTGTTTGGTAGAAGTTAAAAGAAATACCAACTTCAGATGACACTCCATTTACTTTAAAATCAAACATTCCTAATGTCTTTCTAATGGCAGAACAGAAAATAAATGGCCTATTCGGCTACTTTCGCAAGCTTAGCAAGCCAACAACTGTTCTTTTCTCATCAGTGCATAGACTGTGTTAACTGCACGTGACCATGAGACTGAATTAGGCTCTCTTACAGCTATAAAATAAAAACAATGTAAAATGGTGGGAAGGTAATAAATTGACCCTGTTGCCATGCAGATACAAAAGAATATTAATATCTCCTTGAACCTTTTCATCAGTAAACAAGGACTTCTTACACAATGGTATGTTGCATTTAAATCCTAATATTGTGTACAAAGCACAAGTTCAATGTAGAAAGATCTTGCTGGTGGGCATTCAGTGTAAATAACGAAGGAACTCTACTTTGGAGGTCTTCACTCTTAAGGTGAACTGACCATATCTTATCCGTTGGAAATGTGCAATAAATAAGAGGCGGCTTCACTGCATGTTGATTAGGTACTAATAAGATAATGTGTAAAGTGTAAAACATTCTTCAAGCCTGAGCTCCAGGCCAGCCAATATAACATCACCACAATTTTTAATCTCAAATTACGTTTCATTGGGCGAGTGTCTGGTTGATTTATGACTGAAATGAATAAAGTACATGATCATTTATTTCCCATCTGGAAGCTCATAATTCTAGTTATTATGAGGTTAGGCTACTCCAGAGAGCTCAGTTTGGGTCCTGAAGGGCTGGAGTCCAGCGGTTTGGCGAATTTCCCTTTCTAACACATCTGATTCTGTTCGTCTGGTAATGATGAGATATAGTAGAGCTGAAACCGACATAGCAGACTTCTGCTCTCAATATGTTGACTACATCAAAATGTGAACATGTGTATGTCAGAATAGTACTACAGATGACATAGAGTATCCAAGCCTTATTATTCATCATTCATGAGCTGCCTTTGGTAAACTAAAGAAAATATAGAACCACCAACACTTAAAGAACCCTTTGCATGATTACAGGGTACTTTGCATCATCAAAGCATTCTTTAGATTAATGGAACATTAATAAATGAAAAGGATACAATATAGAACCTAAAAGGGTTCTTATATTGTTATAATGTCATGGTTGTAATTCTAGAAGAACCCTTTTTGGTGCTGTATAGAACCCTTTTCAAAAAGGTTCTATATAAATCCATATACAACAATTCTCCATTAATTTGAAGAACCGTTCACGAAAAGGGCTCTTTGAGTGCTCAACGTTCTATATTCTTTACTAAAGGACTTTTGATCTTTTTTAAGTGTGTAGTACATCAAAGTCTGTGTGGAAACAATGGACACTATTCAATCCCAACACTCTACTGGTCCAGATGACTAGCAGACAGTTTTACACACAAATCATAATGTTTTCATCAATATGTTACTTGACTGAAGAAAATATGCATTTTTGGCAGCGACAATTCTTACACACTGATTTTCAGATTTTGGGACACATTCAACTGCTCACCATGTGGCCACGAGGGACAGGGATGCAGCCTCACCTCCTGCTCTAAAATGTAGGGGTGTGGCTGAAATAAGGCTCCGCCTCTGGATGGACGTTCTTAGTGTTTCAGTAGTGACATGGGACAGTATTTTAAAAATGTTTTTAAATAAAACATTTAACTCATGAAAGATCAAAATCTTTCAACTTTAAAATAAATCAAAAAGATCTTTTAAAAATAATTGTTTTTTTGTGTTATTTTGTAATATAAGTAAGTATTTCTTTCACAAGTATAAATTTAGGGTAGGTTCTACTGCAGCTTCTTCCCAATAGAAAATACCCAATAAATGATGATTTTACATATGCATATAGTTTATTGCTATCTCAATTAATGTCTTGGGTTCAAATAGATCATGAATTAGTCTTTGTAAGCAGCTAAGGTTTTTTTTTGGTTTTATTTTTTGCATCAGTATTTCAAGATCACTGATAATACAAGCTTGCAAATATGCAGTTGAATGTTTGTGAATTTATTTAATTGAAATAACAAAATAATTAAAATGTTTGCTGTTAAAGGTTTAAAGTTTAAAGACTGTATTGTGCCCAGCTGTGGACTGAAACCTCCAAACTCACTTGGATGCTACATTAAATATGCAGGAGAACAGTGAACTGCTGAGAATAAAGTGTGGTATTTAATACTCAACTTCTGGCTTAAGCCTGTTGCGTTAGAGCAGAGTCTCTAACCTCTGATGTAGAAATGCTGATTTAATTAATTTAATACTTACTGAAGCCCGGCGAGACCATAAGGTAGTTATAATTTTTTGGATTGTTATCTTGAGATCACGACTTAATTACCTTGATAATATAGAAAGCTGTAACTACCTCATGGTCTGCCTGGAGTAATTCTCTCGTTTTTTTTTTACTGTGAACGTGTTAGTTTGGCATAAAATGTAAAATGTTTTTTTCACAGTTCGACTCTTTCATGAAACCTGTCAGGCGGTCATTCCTCTGCCCGGCCTCCGTCTCAGAATGTCTGTCCTTCAGACTCCAATCCGCAGGAAAGCTCCCCACGTTTTACCGGGAGCACCCGCACAGACAGACACCAAGAATTCTGAGGCGTTTTTTTTTTTCATACCCGTTTTCCGTAAAACTCCGCCTCCTGCGCTATGATTGGGCAGTTGTCCATACACTTTCTTCAGTTTTATACATATTAATAAATGTAAAACAGATGACGTTCAACACACTTTGAAAATATTTATTTCTATCTGTGTATAAAATATATCATTTTTATTTTTTGTGTAAATAACTGTGTGTGTGTGTGTGTGTGTGTGTGTGTGTGTGTGTGTGTGTGTGTGTGTGTGTGTGTGTGTGTGTGTACGTCCATGCAAAATAGACTTCTGACAAACTGAAATGTCCAAAATGGTAAGACATTACTGTGGGCTGCTGTTCATGAGGCTACATAACCCTACATAACTGTTTATGAATGCTCATTACAAGAGGCATCATCTGTCATAAAGGCTACTTTAGCTGACTTTGATCAAAATTGGCAAATGTAAATCGAATGACGAATGTTGAAACAAGCATTTATAAACATTTATGTAGAGTTATGTCAATTGTCATGACAACCTTGTGTATCATGTTGCCTCATGACCAGCGCCCTACAGTAAAGTCTTACCAAATACATTATTGTGTGCAAACAATAATCAAAATTTACAGGTGAGGATTCTGATGGTCTAAGCCAGGGGTGCACCACTCGGTGTCTGGTGTCCGGCACAGTTTGATGATTTTCCTGCTCAACCACAGCTGATTACACTCATCTGTTACTTGTCAGGTTTAGGGGGTGTGTTTGAGAAGGGAAACCTCAGCACTGTGCTGGACACCGGCCCTCCACGTCCGGAGCTGTGCACCTCTTGTCTAAGCACTCAACGATTTTAAATAGTTTTGGTCCAAAAATATGCCGGAAAATCTTTAGTCATCACGGATCATTAATGTGTCAATCGGGGGTTTCTGTGTTTTTCACATATCAAAAAGTGCAAAATCACAAATTACAATATGTATTAAATTAATTAAAACACGGCTGTAGTTTAATGAAAATAACTGATAGAAATCGGTGCCGAATAGCCACAACAAGTCTATACAAGATGTGCAGCACGGAGTAGCACAGAGCAATTCATTGAGGTTGAACTAACTAGCCAATCATTGCGCAGGACGCGAACACTGCAAGCCAATCCGAGCGCAGAAGAGGCGGGGCTTCTATGAAAACGGGTATGGAGTGGAACGAAAACCCGAGTCGTGCTCTGATTGGCTGCTTGCTCCTCGTCATTCCAGGCTGCAGGAGGATGAAGGGGCTGTAGTGTTCAGTGTGGAGAGCGCATATGCAGCCGGGGAGCCGAGAGAATTAATACTGAACAAACACACGAAAAGAGACGCTATGCAGGACAGAAACGCGGCTCTGACGACGCGGACTGTCTGAGGGAGCCGCTCGCTCAGCGCGGTCTCAGCCACGCGTTCTGTGTTGGGACTTGTGGGGGGATGACAAGACGAAGACGAACGAGAGAGGAATTTTAATGACTGCGTTCTGGGGGTTTTGTGAATGAGGTTCCTTTCATGTTGACGCGGTTCTGGTGCAAGTTTGCGCGCCGCTGCCGGAGCAGGCTGGCTGAACGCTGACGGAGAGAACAGAATGATCTGTTGGCCCTGCTGACTTAATTTTTGTTCTTGGCTCTCTCTCTCTCTCTCTCTCGCTCGCTCTCTCTCTCTCTCCCCCATCCACTCTGTCGCCCAGCCGCGCGCTCCGCTCCGTCTGTGTGTGTGGATGTGAGGGAGTGAGAGTGTGAGGGAAGTTGAGGAGAACTCCTCCGTCATGTCTGTCTCTCTCTCTCTAGCCGGATCTGCTCGGCCTGCTGCTGGTGGTGGGCTGTGGGTTCTGGGGTTGTGGAGCTCTGCGCGCGGCGGCTGCTGCTCCTTCTTTTATGAGCTCCACCGTTGCTGAGATTTGGGCTGCTCGCCGTCTCGAGCCGACCAGTGCTGAAGTCCGTCTGTCCGTCCGTCCGTCCGCGCTGTTGGAGAACGATCTGCCAGAGAGGAGCGCGTCAGCTGGCGAGGTAAGCGCGAAGACCCCCAGCCCTCTAGCCCCAAGACACCCAGAGCTTTATGTGCGGTGAAAGACGGTACCAGCTCCTGTTTTTGCACCATTTCTTCTGGCATGAGTGACAGAAACATTATTACGCCCCAGTACTTTTTATTATAGCTAATAGTTGACGTTCCTGCACAGTTCTGCATCATAAGTCACAGTAATGTCAGTACGTCTACACAGCTTTACATCTTTTGCATCACTTGTTTTTTGCACACTTTCTGCTTGTTGTGCACCTTTTTTGCATCTTTTTCTGGCATGAGTGACAGAAACACCTCTATTATGCCTAAATAGCTCATTGTTTTCATTTGTCTTTGCTGCTTTTTAAAGAACTGTGGAAAGATGAGTGATTTTCTAGTTTGGTTTTTACATAAGTGTTTTTATGATTATTATGGTTTTATAGCTTTATGTGCAGCGCAGCTGATATTCCTGCACAGTTTTGCATCAACATCAGCTAAATGTCTGCACTGTGGTGCATCACTAATTTACAGAAATGTCAGTACACAATTTTGCTTCTTTTACATCACGTTTGCACACTCTCTGCAAATTTTGCACCATTTAGGCATCTTTGTGATCTTTGTGATGCCTAAATACAGCGTCTATTGATTTGCAGCTTTTTGAGTAATGTTTGAAATATGAGTGGCATCTGTGTTTTTTTTAAATATTTTTCATTATAAATATTTAGATTTTACAGCTTTATGTGGAGTATAGCTGATGTTTCTTCACAGTTTTGCAGAAACAACAGCTGTACGTCTTTGCACCCTTTGTTTTCACAGACTTTGTATTGCATCTGTTGCTTCTTTGCAGCTTTTTCTGGAGTGAGTGGCAGAAAACTCACTCATGCCTGAACATTCTTCTGCGTTGTTTTTCTTACTTCATTGCTTGGGCTGGTTTTTGGGGACTGATTGAAATGTCAGCCATGGCTGCACAAGTTTTGCACCTTTTTGCAGACTTTTACTGTTAAAACGATCATTTTGCAGCTTAAAGCAGAGAGATGTCTACACAGTTTTGTTCAACGACACTCAGAAACGAAACACATATTAAAGGCAACGCATTCCTGTTATACAAAAAAGATATATACTCCTACATTCCTGTTATAGAAGTGAGAACATTTCTTATAGGTTGGATTTGCGCACTAAATAGCCCGTCAGATAATAGAGGACACTTAGAAACTATTGCAGTTTTAGCTGATTTATAATAATGGATTTTGTCTAAATAAGCAAAGGAAAATATGCAGTGGTCCCATATGACCTAACTCACTGTCACAGCATACTGTCCTATATAGCCTAATGTCCCATAGTACCTGACCCTGCGCTGTATTTGAAAGCAGCGCTATGGTGAACATACAGCAAAGCATGCAGATGATATAATCTACCGAACAAATGTTCAGTGCCACATACACTGCTTAAAGAGACAGGGTTAACAAATGATGCAATTACGGAAACTTGCAGTTCTCCCTAAACATGTTCATTCATTGTTCAACAAAGTTCAAAACGAGACTTTCATTCATTGTTGAGTGTTGCTGCAGTAAATAAGAAAGTGAAAAACTGCAAATGGGTGGTAGAATATGTTTCAGACAGGCTGTACGTTTTGTAACGTATCTAGTTCTGCATACAGTGCGGATGCTCTAAAGACAACACAGAAGCACGTGGCGGCTTTAGCTTGAGGGATTTTGCCTTCTGGATTTTGAGTAAATCCCTAAAATAACTATTGAACTGGCCAGATTTCAGAAATGGAAAGCCAATCAGATGGCTTTTGAAAGGGGGTCCCTGCGGTTGCTATGCCACGGTTTACTTATTTCAGCCAGACTGTAATGAGCATTGAGAGACAGCTTGCAATTTCTTTGAAGTTCAAGCTCAAATTGGTCAGAACAGGGTCAAGTACTTATCATGAAGGGCTATAATTTTGTAATAGACCCTTATGATGCAATTTGGCAAGTCTGAACTTTCTTTAAACACATCACTATACTCCTTTCGTTCTGTCTCTGAGAATGGACGCCGAAAGCTGCCTGCTCTCTAAGGAGTTTATTTGTAGCTGAAGAATTTAACGAACGTCCTATTTTTCTGTGACCTTATTTCCGTCCTGAGGTTGTCATGTGTCCACTGAGCTATTTTTACATAACCTTTGATGATTGAATGGACTCATCTTTGGCTGTTAAGGTGAAATGTGCCAGCAGTTGTGCTTTTGTGAATCTGTGAATTTATGGCGGTTTAACATGTTACTGTGGTAACAGCTTCAAGTGGTGGTAAAAAACACCAAATCTACCATTTGTTGCTGGAAAAAAAATTGATTCATTGATTTATTTCATGCAAATGATAGACACTAGAGTTCCTACATAAACATAACTGAACCTTTAAACATTGGGTGGTATGATGTCTGACATTATGATGCACCAAACATAGAAGAGTTTGATAATGCAAATTAATCATTAATTGTGACCTCACAAATGTGTCTTGTGAACACAAGACCAATCACAATCACACGTGTTTCTGGAGGAGTTGAATTCCAGTCATTTGCATGATCCAGCGGATCCAAAGCGTCTGCACAGTGTTGTCAGACAGTCTCTGTTTTAGGTTATCTGAATAGCCATTAAGTTGCAGATGGGTATTAAATTTCTCGAGTAAGCCATACATGACCTCACCCACAGGCTGCTCATATACACAGTGGATGTGTCCGAAGCTGTGGGATGTTGGTCGTAATGGCTTCAGCTGGAGCAGCTGATGAAGCTGTTGTTGGGCTGGTTGTTGCAGGGACTCCTCTTTTCTCCTGATGATGTTCATTTGTGTGCTGCATCGGGGTTTTTGCTCCAGCACCATATTCACTGTGGTGCTGACTACACTCAGTCCTGACACTGTCCCATTATAGAGCCCTCAGTGGGACCACTTCATCCACTCACAAACACACACGCACAAAGGCATATATTTTTTCCAGAAGTTTCTAATTAGGGATCGACTCAGATTAGTAAAATGCATCTCAAAATTGGTTAAATTTAACTACATTTGTTTAGCCCAATACATGTCTTGCTAGAATCTCAGAGCTAAGGGACAGACTGGGTTTTGTTGCTCCAAGTAAGCAAGAACTGCTTACATTGACAGGAAGGGGCCATTGAACTGACATATAAAATGACCAACCACAGACTGTTGCGTTTTTATGACTTATAAGAGTAAAAGACTATTAAAAGCAGCGCTACAACAAAAACGAACCTGCATGAAACAAATTCCCATTTGCAAATACATGAAGATATCTTATTAATTTAAGGTGTAATAATATGTCATTGCCACAATGCATTGTGATATCACAATGTAAAACTTTGATAACGGGAAATATAGAGATACATGACCATGCGGTTTGGAGAATGGACATTCTATTAACCGTGTCATAAGTCTCCAGCGGTCTGCCCAAAGTGAGGTCTTTTAGCATGTACATAACTGTTCTAAAATGTGATTATTGTGCAGCATCAGCTCTGTTTTTAGCAGGACGCTATGTAGAATCAATTAGATACAAATAAGATCACATCATGAATCTTGTGGTAATTGTTCTTTTATTAATTTGTTTTTTTCAATTCCATTTCTTATTTTTACCACTACCCCTTGTTTTCAAGTGTCACTTTGCCCCTTGAAACTGAGTTACAAGGGATATTGGTTGAAATTTACAACCCTCAAATAAAAAAGGAACATCACTTCATTAACAGGCTATTAGCGGTGCTCTGTAGGCAACCCTGCCAGTCTGCAGTGACAGAGGAGGGTAAAGTTCAGTAACCTCGCTGCTGGGCTTTATTTAAATTTAGGGATTAATTTGGGAAGGGGCCACGCAGAACGGAGGGTTAATGGCTAAGAGGTAGGGGCAGGATGTGAAATGAGATTGGGCCTATATGACTTCTGATACTATTATTCACTATACCTGGCAATTGTGATGTGTTTTAAGTTACCGTCATAAAGAGATAATCATGAGAAGCCAACCATGGGTACAGCCATGTTTGTTTACATGGACATGAATCACTGCGTTCTGGAGATGAGGACAGCAATGTTTTACTGACATTATGTGGTGACATGGGTGGGTTATCCTCTGTTAATAATACACACTTAGTATGTTCTTCTGGGGTTCTTTAGTAAAAACAATGGCTCTGTTTAGAGCCAAGTTCTGTCTAGAACCATTTTATGCTTAAATGGGTCTTTGCATGGTGAATTAGTTATTCAGATTAAAGGAGAATGTGTTATATATGATTAAACCTAGCGCCAAGTAGGGTTCTTCTATTATTATGGTATCAAGAACGCTTTTTGGTGCCGTTATTTTCAAGAATGCACTGTGTAGAATCACATGTAACACATTCTCCATCAATCAGAAGAAGCATTTCACCAGGGAAAGAACCATTTAAGCATACAAGGATTCTATATAGAGCTCATGGTTACTAAAGAACCCCTGAAAAACCTTCTTTTTCAAGTTTTCAGCATTAACACCACTTACTTTTGAGTTTGAGGTAACGACTCTTGTGGCCGTTTGCGTTAGGCTAACTGAGTTCAACTTTGCCTGCTGCATACTGTGTGTCTGACACACGCCACAGAGCACAAAATACCAACAGGACAAATTAGACCAGCTTTTTTCAAGCCAGAAGAGCCCACTGAGCTGGCTGACAAAGCGGAACATTTCCTGGGCACAGCTAATGAAGACTAAAGGCAGGTTTCACTTACATTGATTATGACTAATGTGTGTTACCATGTTTTGGCTGCATATTTTTGGGATACACTGCATGTTATGAGAAGACAAATCAGCAGACAGATTTACTGAATAGGTCAAACATCCTAAACACAGTGTTTGAATCTCACCGTTAGGACTGTACTATCCAGAGACCAGCCACGTCAGATCCGACTATTGGGACTGTACTTGTGAAAGAGGTAATGCAGTTACATTGTTTGTTAAGCTTTTAAGCGGTCAGCACCGCACTCCAGCACACCTCCTGCCCCCTGCTCTTGTGTCGTTAGTAATGACTATTGTCATCATTTGTTTTAAGTATTGTGAGAATACTATATCATGAACACACTATCATGAATCATGGGCTGAATAGATAATTACACCGTTATTTCTTAGTGACTGCTTCAAATAAAAAAAGTCCAGAATAACTTTTATAGAAAAACTGCACTAAAAAAACAGGGCGTAGAGCAGACGATCTAGTTAATGTGCATATGCTCATGTCAACAGCTTACTCCAATGTTATAGATTGGATTGAAGATATTATCAGAGAAAATTGATGAAGAGACCTGGATTTTTACTTAGTATTCTTTTCCTGCCGCACATGTATATACCCTTAATCTGACTTCTTTAGCTTTTCTATATCTGTCTACATGCACAAACAGTAAGATGAAGAATAATAAACACTAAATGCTCATTTCAACATTACAACTGCAAAATGACAATGAACAGGACCATATTATGTGCAGAGAAGGACATGTAACCTCCTAAATAGATGCTGACGAGTGTTAAAAGAAAACTGCAGCAAGAAGTTTGAATTTTGCTGTGATTCTTTAGTGATTTATTAATGAGTTGCTAAGCAGTGTTAGAGATGAACGTTGTGTATGTAGAAATAAATCTGATTCTGGGTCACTCATGTAGACCCAGTGTTTCTCATTATCAGGCTACAGAAATGCTTGTAAATATGTGTTGCGTGAGTTATTGCCAAAATCACTTTTTCTGAGGTTATTTGATTATTTTATATATGTTCTGTTCTGTGTTCTGTTTTTTTTTTTCAAATGTACCCGTTCCAGTGCCTGGCTGTCTTTTGAATTCTCTGGTGATGGGAATAAGAGAGGCTGTCTCTCTTTTATCTCAATGAGAATTTTGAATGGCGCATAGCTGAGCTGGGATACAAACCTCTAAACTCAGAGCAGTATGACATAGTTGTGTGCAAAAGTTTGAACACCCTGTTTTGTTGATTTTCTAAGTGACAAATCCTCTACAGAGAGCACACTCTGGGATTTTCTGCTAATTGTAATGCAAAATCTCTATTTATTTACTGAGGTTGGCATATTGAAATAAAAGAATATAGAACATAAAATATAAAATGGACTGTAACTTTTGCGCAAGCCATATTATGAGTGTGTGTGTGTGTGTATGTGGTTTTTTTACACAATATATTAAGTACAGCAAATAAACAGTAAGTGTGCATTAACATGTGCAGATGTGTTCTCTGTAGAGAATCTGTTTTCGTATTTTCACTCACAACAAAACATCATTTGGCCAGTAGTGCCCAACCTTTTGTATGCGACTGTACCTCTGCACTACTAAGCAGTGGCTCAGTTCGGATTGGTATATCAGTTTATCGGTTTAATCTGTATGCTGACAGTTAAAACCATAACAATCCAGGTTTATTTCATATTAATTATTCAGTAACTACAGGGACATTGCAATGCAAACTAATGGTCCTGTTCTTAGGTTATAGAATCTGCATTATGGCTTGTTAGAGGTTAAAGAGAATAAAGATCATCTTTATTTTCATTTGGGAAGAGCGTAATAAATATTTACTGACAACGTTGGATATGTTGCAAGTAGAAATAGAAAAGTAAAAATCATCTGCATATGTACTCATCACATTTATTCTATATTACTAAGGAATTGTATTGTCTCATATGTAATATTTGAAACATTGAAAAGAATAGTTCTCTTGCAAATTGAAATCACATCATACTATCGCCAAGCCTGAGATCTAAACCTGTGCTAAGCAGTTCACTGCTTTTACTGCATGTACCCTCGCAAAAGAAGCATGGCATTATGGAAACGAAGAATGTCTAAAGTGTTTTGTGCTTTTCGAAACTTCTCTCCACCCTAAGATTTCATCCTCAAGCCTTGAATGAGCTTTCCTTCACCTCACCTTTTCAAGCACCAGCTCATTAGCATCAACACTCCCTTCCTCTCCAACTAGCGTACACATTCCATTCGTCACTTGCTTTTTTTCCCTCCCTGCATTTCCCCCCAGGATTCTTCCTTCCTTCCTCACTGTCAGTTTCTCAATGTGTTTACTTATCTCCTCACTGCTGTGGATAAGACCTTGAATCTCCGTCACTGCAGAGCATAAGATATAAGCAATAAAGGAAGCAATTGTATCTAAATAAATTCTGTGCAGGAGCAGTAGATGCAGGCATTTTAATCTCGCTGTGCCCCAACATGAGTCACGCAGCGGAGTGAGGAGTCAAGGTAAGACTCTGTGAGCATTCCAGTGCATGACTCAGTCTTATCAAAACACTTTACAAGAGCTTTGCTGCAAAACTCTCAAGGGTAGATATACATTCTTTGGAGGTGTTTTCAGTCTGTTTGAAGAAATCGCTTGACAGCGTTCCTCTGTGCTATCTGAGACCTGTTGGCCAGGCTTTTCACGGGCATGTTTATATAAGTTCTTATTCCATAAACTAACATGCAAGGGCATGAGCTTCTTTTAAGTGTATATTCTTACTGAAGTCTTCTTAGTTAAGAAAATTAACACTACAACAATACAGTTTAGAGTTGCATGTTGCCACTGTCCGAAGAAAACCATTTCCATTTTTGTTAATTTTTGTTTTTCTACATCATTTCAACACACTGGCTGTGTGTTTCACACGTTATGTGAAAATTTCATAATGAATGGACCAAAGGTCTAAAATAACCTCTAAAAACTTCTTTTCATTAACTTACATTGAAAGAGAGCCTCCTATTAGTTTACCATTTTTTTTCTTTGGACACCGACGATATAGAACTTAACACTTACTATTGGCTGTTTCATATGGATGCATAATGATACTGATTTCATATCTATAATGGCAGATGTTTACTGTAAAAATATATTGAAATTGGACAAGTGTTTAGATTTCCAAACTGATATTTGATGATGTATTTAGCACTCTCTGGAAGAGCATATTTGGTTGTGCTGCATTTGTAACCCTCTACAAAATAAATGATAGATTTCTACATAATTTCTATGCAGGTGGATTTCTTTCCAGTTTCTGTATTTTTTTTAAATACTTATGTATCAGCACCGGTATCTGCATCAGCATATGTGTACATGCAAAAAGTTGGAGATCAGCATCGGCACAGAGTTCCCATATCAGTGCATCGCTAGTGTTTCTTGATGTTGTAAATCAGCATTATGCTCACATTAAACTTCCTCCCCACCTTGTTCTTATATCTAAATCTTTGACAGACTGTAACTTCAGTCACTGGTTTATCTCCTGTATCTTTCCTCTGTATAATCTCAGTGCCTGTCTTTAATCTTCCTTGTCCAGTTGCATCATAAATCTACTGTCAGATATACCCCAGAGGAGTCTTGGTGCTCTTAGTGTTTCTTCTTTATGCTTCCTCTTGTTCTCCTTTCGAGTCTTGGTTCCTCTCAGTAGCTCTTCCTCATTCTTTTAGGGAGTATTTCTTTGCGAGTCTGGGTTCTTTTCAGTGGTTCTTCCTTAAGGTCTTATGGTGTTTCTTTTTGTGAGTTCTTGGTTTTTGAGACTTGATTCCTTCCAGTAATGCTTCCTCATTTATTCATGGTCAAGTCTCAGTTCCACTAAGTGGTTCTTTCTTATGCCCTTAGAATTCTCCTTTTGGGTCTGGGCTCCTCTCAGTGGTTCATTCTCATGCTTTTAAAGAGTTTTTCTTTGTAAGTGTGGGTTCCTCTCAGTGGTTCTTCCTCAAAATCTTAGGAAGATTTCTTTCTAATTCTTGTGAATTCTTGGTTCTTGAGTCTAGTAGTGCTTCCTAATTTATTTATGGATAAGTCTCAGTTTCTTTTGAGTGGTTCATCCTCATACACTTAGAGTTTCTCCTCTTGGGTTGTGGTTCCTCTCAGTGATTTTTCCTCAAGATCTTAGAGACTTTGCTTTTTTGGGTCTTGTTTCCTCTCATTGTTTCTTCCTTGTACTCATAGAGACTTGCTCTTTTTTGTGTGTTGGTTCTTATCAGTGTTTCTTTCTGATGCTCTTAAGGACGTTTTCAGGATTTCTTCTTCATCTTTTAGGTAGTCTTTCCTTTTGAGTCTTTTTCCTTTCCGTGTTGTTTAAACCCAGATTGAAAGCCAGATTGAGACCCAGATTCAGCTCAATAAGTCAGTTCTAACCAGAAACACATAGGAAGTACCTCAAGGGAGCCATAGAGACAGCAATATGAAGCTCATTCAGAAATTTGTCCTCCTCATTAGTCATTAGTCATTTAGCTTGATGCCGGGTTGCCATTGTGGGATGCTGCCCAGTATCACAGATGTCATTTCTGAGTGAGTACAGTTACACCTGACTGCAGGAATAACCATTATTTTAGCTTGTTTGCTCCCACTGTGAGTTGAAGCCAGTTCCCATTGTAAGGAGTCATTTGTGTCACCAGTTATGCAATAATGAAGGCTGATGCACATCTTTCTCTGAAGCTCATGGAGCCATTCAACACATCTTTTATACTACAAATTGAATTTCGTCAAGCAGCTCAGTCCACAAGAAGGAGAGTACTCACTTTCCACTCTGTGCTGTAGTGAGTTGATACTGTTGCAAATTGATTCTATCAGTAGGTATACACTCTAAAAATAAACGTTGCTGTATGGGCACATGGTTCTAGATAAAACATTCAACTGCTATAGAATTTAGGTGTCGAGGGGCCTTCCCATCCTTTCTACCCAATGAAAGCACAGCCAGTTGCACTGTCCTGGACACTAGACAAAAGTAGTAATAGGACTTTGTTTTATAGAAGTAGTGACTCAGCAACTCATAGACATAGCTGTACTTCATATATTGATTTTTAAATGGCTGAGTTGGCTCAGAAGATTTCATAAGATTTGAATAAGAGGCAATGGTGGCTTCAGGACCATGGACAGCATTTGTCAGCGGTACCTTGCCTTGCTTTTCCAAGCTGTGTCCCATTCCAAACTCTTGTTTTTAACTAGGGCTTGACCAGTTAAATGTTGTGGCTCAAAATATTAAGGAGCTGTAATATTATACCTGATAATATTGTCTAATATTTTCAAATATGATTGTCATACTGATAAACTGGGATTTGTTTGTGATTATTGGCCAACCGATACGATGGCCTGGCTGTGTTTTCAAAATGAACATAATAACTCTCTTGGTGCTGTTAATATTGTTCAGAGTATTGCACATTTTGATAGAGTGAGTGGGCTTGACCATACAGAGCGTCTGCAGATGGTTAGAGTTGGAGGCGAATGGCCATCTGTTGTCCTCCCAGTTAAGTGTTTGCAGGCAGAGCTGTATTGATATGGTGAGTTGTGTTCACACTTTTTCAAGGAGAGGCCTCTCCATTTCACCTGGCTGTTAAAAATCTTCTAAAGAAGCGTTTCAACACCTGGGGTCCATTGATCTGGCCAGTATTGAGCTGAGCTCAGCCAGACTCGGTTAGGTGCCACCTCTGCCACAGGCTAATAACACACAATCTGCTTAGCTTTTATTTAGAGGCTTTCTGATCTGATTTCATCTCTTCTTTTCTTTTTCAAACTACTTTTATTGGTTTGTTTCTTTGTTTCATTGTTGCTTTCTTTCCTTAGACTATTCTTTCTGTCTTTATTTCTTTATTTCTGTATTTATTCATTCTTTTAATTATTAATGCTCTATTTGCTAATTTTTTTTTTCTTTTGGTGATATTTTCTTTTGCATGTTTTTCATTCGTAATCTTTTTTAAATTTTTCTTTTCTTTTCTCTTTCTTGTTATATTATTTTCTTTCTTTCCTCTTTTGATCTTTTTTCCTTTCTGTCTACACTATATTGCCAAAAGTACTCGCTCGTCTGCCTTCACACGCATATGAAATTCCCATAAAATAACCCATAGGGTTTAATATGATGTCGGCCCACCCTTTGCAGCTATAGCACCTTCAGCTCTTCTGGGAAGGCTTTCCACAAGGTTTAGGAGTGTGTTTATGGAAATTTTTTACCATTCTTCCAGAAGTGCATTTGTGAGTTCAGACACTGACATTGAACGAGAAGGCCTGGCTTGCAGTCTCTACTCTAATTTATCCCAAAGGTGTTCTGTCAGGTTGAGGTCAGGACTCAGTGCAGGCCAGTCAAGTTCTGTCATTTTACATGGCCTACTGCTTTGTGGCTGATTTGCTGTCATTCCCAATCACTTGCACTTTGTTATAATACCACTGGCAGTGGATTGTGAAATATTTAGTAGTAGAAAATTTCTTAACTGGATTTGTTGCACAGGTGGCATCCTATCACAGTACCATGCTGGAATTCATTGAGCTCCTGAGAGTGACCCATTCTTTCACAAATGTCTGTAGAAGCAGTCTGCATGGCTAGGTGCTTGGTTTTATACACCTGTGGCCATGGAAGTGATTGGAACACCTGAATTCAATTATTTGGATGGCTGACTGAATACTTTTGTAAATGTAACATTTTTAAGAAGTTCTCTGATTTGATCCGTCTTCATTTCCTATCTTAAACTGCTTTTAGCTTTTCTTTCTTTCTTTCTCTCTGTTGTTACTAATGTAACAAATAATCTTTGTTTTTTTTCTTGTGGTAATAGTTTCTTCATTTTTTTTATTCTTTTTCTTTTTGCATTTTTTCTTTCTCTTTCTTTCTGTTTGATCCTTTTTCTTTTCTGTCGTAGAATTTTTAGAAGCTCTTTTCTTTTTCTTTCTTAAACTTCTTTCTTTCTTTCTTTCTTTCTTTCTTTCTTTCTTTCTTTCTTTCTTTCTTTCTTTGCCAGTCTCCCTTCCTTATCTCATTTTTCTCTCGTCCTCGTGCTCATTTCCAGCTGTTGGTCACATGTGTCATGCTCATCTCTATAAACAGTGCTCCACTGCTGCAGGGACAGTGGTGGGATTACATGCTTTATACACACAGTAACATATCAAAAGCTTGCTGTTCTGTAACACATTGAAATAGATTAGCACATAGCAGCCCAGCTCCCATAGACCATAACCTGGATCCATTTGTCAAATGCATGACATGCTGAGGGCATGGACTATTTTGTGGTGCATATATATGTGCACATTATATATATGAAGATAAGGCGAAATGAGATGGGCCATTGGCTGGTTGGAAGCTCCAGATGCTTAATGTGCTAATTTTTTATTATGGATTCAAGTGGCGCTATGTGTCGTTTCCAAGTGCACCATTTGCATAAGTGGAATGAGTTTTAATGTGACGTCCTGTAGCCCAGAGCGAGTATCATAATGGCCCATTGCAGTGGCTGGATGCGCTGCATGTGACTGCGATGGGGTGAGCTCATCGATTCACCTCCATTTGTTTTCTTCTCCTTTATCACTCTGCTAAGCTTCACGGATTGGACAGGAAGCAGTGAATTCTGAGGTGTATGCGTGTGTGTACACGCTGTCATGCTTCAATGCCGCTGCATATTTGTGCTGTTGACAGACTGTACGCTATGACGGCTCTGCTAAGGCTTCTAGACCTCATTTATGGACACAGCAAATCTCTTTATTCTATAAAGAATGACTGACAGGTATCTCTAAAGAGCGTCTCAGAGGAGGGCTCTGCTGAGATTACAACCCAGACAAATCACCGACTGAGTCCAGCCCTGACGACACACAGATACAGCTTGTTTTCACTTTGCATTGGCTAATTCAGGCGGTTTCATTTCAGAATCTGTTCGTCCCATTTACATTCTAGGCTTCATTCTCCAGTGCAGTTATGATCTAGATCTGTCAGTGAGTTTCTCTCTGTAATTTGATTCTGTTGTTTGGAACAGAAGAGCGAGGGGGCCTGTCAAACAGATGGCTGAAGGATTTGAAGTTTATTTGAATTTCAGTGGTGCTGATGTATTTCATTCATTATTTGTTCTGTGCTCATGTGGATTATGTGGTTGGGATTTAGCGCTACTTGCAGGGCTTACAACTGTAAGTCTGGAGAGAAACCTCAGTGCAGCTACACTATAAAAATAAAGGTTACTGATTTGGTTCTTGTTTCAAAAATAAGGTTCTAGGAAAAAAGACATTAATTAGTGTAGAATATTTACATGATATGGGGGTTCTTTAAGCACTAAAACTTCAAGACTTTTATTACATCCCCAATATTATTATTTAGAGATACAACTGTTGAATATTCATTCATTGTGGAATATTCTATTGTAAATGATCTGGATGGTCTATTATAATAGGAAGCTTTTTTAAATCATGTGCAAAAATAATTGAACACCTGGTCAAATTCTGTGTTTTGTTAATTTTCTAAAAGTAAAGAAAAGTTCATTCATCCTCCACAGAGAACACATTTAAATATGATATTTTACTCCAAATGTATTGTGTTATTTGTGTTTCTGTGAAAACATATAAAATATTCAGCAAACTAACGGAATTGTGCATTAAAATATGCAAAAGTTTATTCATTGTAGAGGATTTGTTAGCCTATTTTTATTTAGAAAATAGTAATGGAAAATATGCTGATGAATAAATAAAAAGGTAAACTGATTAATCATTATATTTATCAGCAAGTAGAATAAATGCTATTCTGGGGGATTCTGTCCAATTTGGCAACACTGGTTACTGGTGCTGTCCGAGTGTGTCCGTGATCACAGCTGTGCAGTCTTTTTAACCTTCAACTTAAAAATGAAAACAACTATTTTTTGGTGAACTCTAGTCAGTAAATGGAGGGGAGATTTAAGTTTTTGATGTAGCACATTATAAAGCATGTCAGCGTCTTCTTCCAGTGCAGTTTCCTGCTGTTTTGGACATTCACACACATTCACACTATTTATTTTTAGACGTAAACTCAACTGAGAGCTTTTAAGCCGTCTAAAGATCTGGAACAGTAGAAAACTTACTTTGGACTGCATCTGGAATTATAGGGCCCATATCATGGAAAACAAAATTTAAATGGAAACTAAACTGCAAAACAGCCCATTTTGAATTCATTGTTTTTGTGATGTCACACATTTATCTATTCAGCCCACATCAGTTTAGCTCTGTCCATGCGCACTGAAGTTAAGCAGTGCTTCATGCTTTTTTGAACGTTTAAGGGATAAAGAGAGGTTAAAAAATAATGTAACAATGTAAAACAATGTAAAAATGAATTATGAACTTTTATTTTGGTACATAAAATGGCTCTCAGTGAAAACAGTAAAATACAAGAAACAAAATGGACACCGTCACTTCACATCAGATGTTTAGGAATCTTCTGTATACCTGTAGCCAACTGCTGTGTGCTACTGGTGACAAGACACATTCATTTCCCCACTGAGGTGTGTGGTTTCGTAAAGTGATAAAAGTGTTGGTTATTCCAATTTGTTTATACTTTTTTGGATATTTTAATGATCTAATTCATCAAATATTATTAAATATTTGCTGCAGTCCTATTATTATTCAATGGTTACATGGAATCAGTGCAAAAGAGGTCTTAGGTTATTGGAATGAGGAATATGAGTCTGGAGCCGCTAACTGTTTGTGGAGTTTAAACTTTAAACGATAAAAAGATTCTACACACATTCACAAAATATTTTTTAAGGAATCTTTTTTTGTGTTTTTCAAGGATTTCACAATCAATGCATAGTAAAAGCATAGTTAACTTTCTTTGGAGGATCAGGAGAAAAATGTAATTTTGCCTTGCTTATGTCTTGTAAGATTCCTGCTCCACCTAATCTCTTCAAATTATATTGAATTGGCTTTGTTGGGTTACTGAGGCAACAATCTTGTTCATGCTTTGGCCATTTTGTACGAATGTCTGCTCTTCTTAACACTTCTGGCCTTGGAGGCTGTTTTGGCTGAAATATTTTCATGCCAGCACTTGCATATCCATTTGTAACACGTAGTCATTTTTATCGGTCATTTTCACTGTTATTATTGCCTCCTGTCATGCTTTTAAAAGTCTTTCTGGTTTGAAGGGCCCTTGTAAATGTAAATGTATTCCTTCACTGAACCTCTCTACAGCATCCACGCGTGGTAGAGGAGTACAGAGCCTTGTTGAATTTGCATTGAGGATTGTAATAGCTTAAATGATGGGGCATAAATGCATGAGGGTCAAAAGGGGGAACTTTTTTTCTCTACTTCTCAACTTAACCATTGGGGTAAATTGAAGTCATTCCCCATTTAGTTTGCATTGATTTCCTGTAGTGACTGAATAATAAGCCTTTGAATGAAGTAAAGCTGGGGTGTTAAGTTAAGGTGTTAAGGGGTTAAGTAACCTTTTAAAAATACAGAAAAATGTGGTCAAAATGAAAGGAAAAATATTATGAAATAATAGCATCACCACTCACGCATGCTCTTACCTCAGCACAATAATTTGGTATTTTGAATAAGTTGTATTCTATGAACAGAAAAGTTCAGAGATCTTCTAGCGCAAAATGCTGTTATACCTTCTTGGGTAATCTCACATTTAAAGGGCTCATATCCAGTCATAGTAAATTTGTACATGACTGTTTTCCAGCCTCTGTTTTTCCTTTAGTATTAAACAGGCTATTTTTGTTACTGTACCTTTAAGAATGATATAGAAAATGATATCTGTTCTGATTTACCGTCATGCATTGAGCCTCATTCAAAAAGGAGTTTGAAATGAAACAATCAGTAAAACCTCACTGTGAGTGGGAGGGGCTGAATTGCTAGGCTGTATGGGTGCAGTTATCACAAAATGTTTTACAGCTTGGACTGTATGGACTCAAGAGGGAATGGTACGTTTTGAAACTTTACCATTGTTTACCAGCAAGCCCAAAGTTTTATTACACACTTTCTGTAACCTAAGAATAGATCAGCTGGTTTGCTCTGAAGTCCCTGTAGTTACTGAATAATAAGCCTTAGTTTGTAATAAATACAGGATTTAGAAGGTTAAACTCTTTGATTTACAATAAGTGATGAACTTTGATGTCCTTTAAGTACTAGTGTGATTTTTTTTTTTGTGGATTTGTTTTGGGGGATGTGGATGTAGAGATATTTTTATAGGGCACATTGTTATTTAAGGTGATGGTTCTTTCTGTAGGGAATTGCAAATGCATCCCACAAAAAAGACCTAGTTTTGACAGTAAATCATAAAAACGATAGTGTGCCTGAGTAAAACAATGTTTGCAAAGTTGTTTGGTTTGTTTATGGCATTATTAGTTTACCAGTGCTGTGGAGTTCATGTCTCCAGCATGACGGAAGACGTGAGGGAAGATGTGAGGAAAGCTACTCTAGTGTATTTTAAGGGGTTTCATGGCAGAATTAGGCTGAGAACCACTGATTTAAAGAACTCGCAGGCAGGAATAGACTGAATGTGTTTAATCTGTGTTTGAAAAAGTCAGTGGTGGGGTGAGGTGCCACTGGGAGGCGTCCAGGAGGCATCTGGGTCAGATGCCCAAGCCACTTCAGCTGGCTCCTCTCAATGTGGAGGAGTAGCAGCTCTACTCTGAGCTCCTCTCAGATGAGCGAGCTCCTTACTGTATCAAATAGAGTGTAGCCCGCCACCTTACGAAGAAAACTAATTTCTGCCACTTGTATTCGCAATCTTGTTCTTTCGGTCATTACTCACAGCTCATGACCATAGGTGAGGGTCAGAATGTGGACCAACCGGTAAACAGAGAGCTTTGCCTTATGGCTCAGCTCCCTCTTCACCACTACAGTCCGGTACAGTGACCGCATTACTGCTGCCGCCTGTCCCAGCCTGCAGCCGATCTCACGATCCCTGTTCTGTGAACAAGACCCCAAGATACTTAAACTCCTCCACCTGGGACAAGTCCTTTCCCCTTACCTGGAGTGGGCATGCTATCCTTTTCCAGGCTAAGACCATGGACTCAGACTTGGAGTTGCTGATCCGCATACCAACCGCTTCCCACTCAGCTGCAAACTGCTCCACAGAGCGCTGGAGGCATCCATGTGATTCAGCAAACAAAACAACATCATTTGCAAAAAGCAGAGATGCCACCCTCCGGCCTCCACACATAATGCCCTCCTGACCCCGGCTATGCCCTGACATTCTGTCCATGCATATCACGAACAGGAGTGGAGACCGGGCACAACCCTGGTGGAGTCCAACGCTAACACTGAAAGAGTCTAACTTAATGCTGATTATACAAACACAGCTTTCACTCCGGGAGTACAGAGATTGAATGGCCTGGAGTAGTAGCCGTGGCACCTCATACTCCCAGAGGACCTCCCACAAGATATCTCAGGGAACACGGTCGTAAGCCTTCTCCAAGTCCACAAAACACATGTAGACTGTTTGGCAAACTCCCATGCCCCCTCAACAATCTGTGAGAGGATGAAAAGCTGGTCTATTGTTCCATGGCCGGGACGGAATCTGCATTTTTCCTCCTCAATCTGAGGTTCAACTATCGGTCGAAGTCTCCTTTTCAGCACCTTGTCATAGACTTTCCCAGGGAGGCTGAGCAATGTGATACCCCAATAGTTGGCACACACCCTCTGGTCCCCCTTTTTAAAGATAGGGACCACCACCCAGTCTGCCAGTCCAAGGGTACTGTTCCTGAGGTCCATTCAATGGTGTGTTAGCCACAACAGCCCCACAATATTCAGAGCCTTAAGCATCTCCAGACGAATCTCATCCACCCCTGGTGCCTTACCACTGAGGAGCTTGCCAACTACCTTAGTGACCTCCACCAGGGAAATGGAACTTGACACACCAGAAGCCTCTGGCCCTGACTCCCATGAGGGAGGCATGTCTCCCGGATTAAGGAGTTCCTCAGCGTGCTCCTTCCACCGACTGACAATATCCTCATTTGAAGTCAGAGTTTCTCCACCCTTGCTGAATACAGCTTGGGCGCAGCCACCCTGACTGCTCCTGAGTTGCCGGACAGTTGCCCAGAACCTCCTTGAGGCTGAACGAAAGTCTTTTTCCATAGCCTCACCAAACTCCTCCCATTCCCTGGATTTTGCTTCTGCCACCGTAGCGGCTGCCACCTTTTTTTGCCTGTCGGTACCTATCTGCTGAGTCGAGAGTCCTTCGGGCCATTCAGTCCCTAAAGGCCTCTTTCTTCAGCTTGATGGCCTCCCTTACCACAGGTGTCCACCAGGAGGTTCTTGGGGTACCGCCCCGACAGGCACTCACAAACTTTTGGCCACAGCTACACCTGGCAGATTCCACAATGGAGGTTTTGAACAGTGTCCATTTAGACCCCATGTCCCCTACCTCCTCCGGGACATGAGAAAAGCTCTGCCAGAGGTGGGAGTTGAAATCATTCTGAACAGGGGCCTCCTACAGTCATTCCCAGCACACCCTAACTGTTTTCTTTGGCCTACTGGGTCTGACCATCGGTCTTCCCTGCCATCTGATCCAACTCACCACCAGATGGTGATCAGTTGACAGCTCAGCACCTCTCTTCACCCGAGTGTCCAGAACATATGGTACCAAGTCAGATAAAACGACAATAAAGTCGATCATTGACCTTTGAACCAAGGAGCTCTTGTACCATGTACTCTTATGAACATCCTTGTGTTTGAACTTGGTGTTTGTTATGGACAATCCACGCCTGGCTCAGAAATCCAATAGCAATTCACCATTCGGGTTTAGATCTGGCAGGCCGTTCTTCATAATCATGCCTCTCCAGGTCTCCCAGGAATTGCATGAGTATTGAAATCTCCCAGTAAGACTATGGAGTCTGTAGGTGGGACCCTTTCCAGAATTCTGCCCACTCTCTCCAAGAAGGCAGAATACTCTGACCTGTTGTTTGCTGCATAAGCACAGACAACAGTCAGAGTTTTCCTCTCTGCGATATTAATTCGCATTGAGATGACCCTCTCGTCCACCAGGACAAACTGCACGGTCGCCAGCCGGGGACTTGTGAGTATCCCCACACCCGCCTAGTGCCTCTCACCCTGTGCAACCCCTGAGTAGGAGAGGGACCAACCCCTATCCAGGAGTTTTCTTCCAGAGCCGACACTGTGGGTGGAGGTGAGCCCAACTATATCTAGCTGGTACCTCTCAAGCTCCGGCTCCTTCCCCCCCAGTGAGGTTACATTCCACGTGCCTAGAGCCAGTTTCTGCCGCAGGGGCCTCGGCCACCAGGGGCCTAGGCCACCAAGGGCCTCCCTGCCTCTCCCACTGCCCCTACGTCACTGCACCGCTCCCCCATGCTGGACCTTGCGGGTGGTGGGCCCACATGGTCTCCCCACGTAGCCTCTGTGGGCTGCCCGGCCACCAGGCACTCACCGAGGAACACCACCCCCAGGCCTGGCTCCAGGGGTTGGTCCCGGTGACCCTCACTCGGGCAGGGTACACAATTGTTTGTGTCCTTTGTGTATGGAGTTTTTGGACATCAAATTCAGTTTAATATGGGCCCTTTAATAGCCTGTTTTATTTCCTAACAAAGGAAAATATACTGTGGTCTTCCACCAATGGCTGGTGATGCATGGAAGATAATTAGTTTGTGAAGTGGCCCATTTGCATTCATTATCAGGTTCAAGTTGTTTTTGATATGGGTAGTGACACAAACCTTTTCTTTCTTTCGTAAAACACTGATTTTATTATGCTACAGTTTGTTATTCAGGACGCAGCAGTACCCTAATCTCCCTGTTGCCAACAGGGTGTCTGTCAAAATGCGGTGGTCTCCTATAGCATGTTAATGAGGGCCTAAGTAAGATAATAGAAAATGAAACACATTCTACGCCTCTAATCAATATGTTTTCTCTGGACAAGCGGGGCTCCATTTTCCCCCAGCAAAGCGTCGGAGTGCTCTCCTCAGCATAATTGGCTCCTCTTGATGATGAGAGAAGGGGGAAGGAGGAGGGGTGGAGAAAAGGGGCCAGAGAGAGGGAAAGAGACAGACACAGAGAGAGGGAGGTAGAGGAGTCTCTCCAGCTTCTGGAGAAGATACTGAGAGAAAGCTCTTCACCTTTGAGCTTCTCATTCTGGCTGCCTGACAGGAACTGCACTCAGAGGCACAGGAAACATGTGGTCTTCCCTCATCTGTACTGCAGGAGAGATTAATAGACTTCTCCAATTACCTCAGACAGTGGAGGTGTTGGATTGGAGCAAACGTGACAGGCTTAATACGCTGGTTAAGAAGACTCCACGGCACAGCATGGCCTAGTTATACAGTCTGAGCTGTTTCCATGCGGCCTTGTTTTTCCCTAATGTGAGTTTAGGAACCCATTAACGGAAGGGGACGACAGTCCAATGCTCTTAAGGATGTGAGCGCTGTTCTCTCCATTCAAAGTGACTTTATAGAAGTCACATTAGATTTGGTTCCAATCATTGCTAATGAGGTCCTGCCTCTTTCATCAGCCGGAGTAGTGGCTCTCCATTAGCTTTTTCACTGGTTTCATGTAAGGATGTGTACAAGTTATCGAAAACTTGCTCAGCTGTTTCAGGTGTCAGTATTCAATGCACTATTCAGGTATTCGTTATGAGCATCAGAGGAATTCAAGGAGATAATTCAGTGAAATGCTGGATTTATGTTTTAGCAGAGCTGTGAAGTTGGGATGCATGACGACGAATCATATTGGTTATTATATACGTTATCAAGACTGATATATAAATATATCTGTATAACTTCAGTATAAGTAAGAGGGGCTAAACTGCTGTAGGCTGAAATGGATGGATATATGTACATAAAGTAGTTTTTATGACATCACAAACGTGAATTGACAGTGGACTGTTTTGCAGCTGAGTTTCATATGTATGCACTATATCAACTAGGGAATGTTTACATACTACATAAAAAACTTTTATGAAAAAATTATAAATATATAATCCTCATTTCTTATTCTTTTGTATGTATGTCACACTTAAATGTTTCAGATCACCAAACACATTTAAATATTATACAACGATCACACAAGTAAACACAAAATGCAGTTTATAAATGAAGGTCTTTATTATTAAGGGAAAAAGGAGTCCAAACCTACAGGGCCCTATGTGAAAAAGTGATTGCCCCTAAACCTAATAACTGGTTGGGCCACCCTTAGCAGCAACAACTGCAATCAAGCGTTTGCGATAACTGGCAATGAGTCTTTTACAGCGCTGTGGAGGAATTTTGGCCCACTCATCTTTGCAGAATTGTTGTAATTCAGCCACATTGGAGGGTTTCCAAGCATGAACCACCTTTTTAAGATCATGCCACAGCATGTCAACTGGATTCAGGTCAGGACTATGACTAGGCCACTCCAAAGTCTTAATTTTATTTTTCTTAAGCCATTCAGAGGTGGACTTGCTGGTGTGTTTTGGATCATTGTCCTGCTGCAGAGCCCAAGTGCACTTCAGCTTGAGGTCACAAAGAGATGGCCGGACAGATTTTTTTGGTATACAGCAGAATTCATGGTTCCATTTACCACAGCAAGTCTTCCAGGTCATGAAGCAGCAAAACAGCCCCAGACCATCACACTACCACCACCATATTTTAATGTTGGCATGATGTTCCTTTTCTGAGATACTTCTACGCCAGACGTAATGGGACATACACCTTCCAAAAAGTTTTGGAACTTTTGTCTCGTTAGTCCACAGAGAGTCTTGGGGATCATCACGATGTTTTTTCTGGCAAAACTGAGATGAGCCTTTATGTTCTTTTTCCTCAGCAGTGGTTTTCGTCTTGGAACTCTGCCATGCAGGCCATTTTTGATGTCTCTTTCTTATGGTGGAGTCATGAACACTGACCTTAACTGAGGCAAGTGAATGTTGTTGTGGGGTCTTTTGTGACCTCTTGAATGAGTCGTCGCTGCACTCTTGGTGTAATTTTGGTCAGCTGGCCACTCCTGCGAAGGGTTCATACATATATATATATATATTGCTTTCAGGAGACACATATGCAAGGATATAGGGCTCCCAGTCTTGTCTTCTTTACAAAGTAAGAGTCTTTGGTGCTTTCATTCTGCAGCCATGATGTGAAGGATGCTCTGATGACCATGCAACTTAATTTCCTTCCCCTAATCCCTACAGCTTGTTTTGGGTTAGCGTAGTGTCCATCGTTCCTTCTCATCATCCTTTCTGCTTCTAACTTGCATGCCATTTTGTTTGCCTATAACAGCCCACCTGCTTTCGCCGTGATGCACCTTGGTCGGTTGAATTGCTGCCATTTCTTTCAGATCATAATGATACAGCTAAAATGGCTTGTTCCCAAGCAGTTAAATCTGAAATGTCTGAATGAAAGGGAATGTAGCAGTGGCAGTAGCAACAGCAGCAGCAGCAGCAACTGCGTACTTGCCTGCGTTTTGTCAGCTGTCGCACTACATTGCCTGTGGCTGATGTCTAAATATGGATTCCCTCCCACTGGAGGTTAAGGGATGAAACCAACTGCTGCCCGCCTGAACTGCCATGCAGTGTAAGTCGCCTCAGCACACTTCAGCTCCCATTTGCAAGGCCGTAGACCCACGTGGCAACATTGTGGTAATAAGCTGTGAAGATGTCTCCTTCTTTTATAGCACTTCGTCTACGGGGCATAAGGGCAATAATTATCTTCTCTGACTGACTTGTCTTACTGAAGCACGTGACATGAGGTCAGGTACATGGATTTTTCTTTGTCAGGGACCAGCACGTAAAATGGTTTGAGGAGATAACAGATGTGTGGTGTGCGTTGCTTTGTTCAATGTCTTTGTGTTGTGTGCCACTTTGTCACTGATAGCGGCTACCGCAGACTGCTATATCACCATTGTCACAGTATAAATGGCCGGGCTCCAACCTATATTATTGCCACGTCACCTTGGCTTCGCCCCTTTAGAGTGTTTATTCTGTAATCTTGCCTTTTAGTTTAATTTCAAAATGCTGTATATCCATTTATAACAAGTTTGGATATAACCAGTTTTTGACATATAATGGAAAACACATTTTTATTTTTTTGATAAATGTGGTATTCATCATAATATTGCATTGATATTACTTGTATGTATAAAGGCCACTCCCAGCAATGCATATTATGAAGAAAAAAAAACCTGTTATGCCTGTCCCAATTATTATATATTGCATCACTTAACTGCAGTTATTTGAGATGATTGCAATTATTTAAGCTGGAACCATTTCACACAGTTGTTAGATTTCAGAGTCGTGTTATGCTGCTTGTCGTATGCTTATCATCATTGAAAATACAGAGAAAAAACAGTGTTCTAACATGTTCAGTAGGCAATGCTGAGTACTGTTTGTTTCTTAGCTCTGCAGCTAATTCTCGTTTTTAGTGTGTATCCTGAATTAGGCCCAATCCCATTTCTTCCTTTTACCCCTACCCCTTGTTTTTCGAGTGTCACCCTAACCCCTTGGAATGGAGTTACAAGGGGTAGTGGTTGAAATCTTGCCCTACAAAATAAGACAAACAAAAAAAATGTTGCTTCATTAACACCTACTAGCGCTGCTCTGATAAAAGAGAAGGGAAAACTTCAGCAACCTTGCTGCTGGGCTTTAGTTACATTTAGGTCATCATATGCTTTTCAGGAGGGGGTATAAGACAATTATTTATTATTGCCTACTGCTAATTCTTTGGTGATACAATGCTGAAGTCAGATATTCGCCAGCTTCTTGTTCGAATTTTCCCGTTCCACCTTAAATGGTGCTGCAGTTCCATTCTGGCGCTTCAGGCATCAACACTGCTCGACGGGAAAATTGCTAGCTACTGAAATTTTTCATGCTTGTTATGAAGAAAATGACCATAATACATTGAAACGACATTAAATATTAAGATAAATACAACAGTTATCATCGTTTTTTATCTGAGAAAATACTTACATTTGTGGGTTTCTTTGGTCGTTCGCGCAGCCATCTTGCTGGTTTTTCTTTTTTTCTGATACTGCTCCATTTGTGCTTTTGAAAAACCTCCGTTTGGAGGGCCATATAGTCCTAAAACTTCACCCTACCCATCTATCTCAACATAAATTGGGACACCCTAACCCTAGACGTGAACGTGCAAAACCGAGGGCTAAGGGCTAAGTGGTAGGGGCAAGGGGTAAAATGGGATTTGGCCTTAGTGTTCTTTGGCTTATATTTTTACTCTTGTGAAGAACGTAGCTTTATTTGACTCTACACTTAATTTCGCATAACTATAGACATTTGTGTGGGGTTTGTGTGTAGATTAGTATGCAAATAGTTAGCTAATCAGGAATTTGGCAATTTATATTATTGTACTGTGTAATCTATTAATTATTTTACTGTAATAATTGCACACAGTGACCAAGAAAGGACAATTAAATCATTAATCGCAATTATTTATATGGCAGTTCATATCCGACCAAAATTTTAGGATCATGATAGGCCCAGAAAGTGGGCTATAATATGTTAAAAACCCTTTGATTATTGTCTATTGTCTGCACCTGTCTTGCTTAATCTGTGTAGTGTATTTAAAGAACATTACGCAGGCAAGTTGTATTCATTGTTCATGTCAAGTATTGAGAGAGGGGCTGATGCTCAGGAACTTGTCCTGTACAGGTTTGATACCACTTAAAAGCATGACACCCCACTCAATATGCGGCACACAGTAAAACAACAAAAGCAGAAATGAAATACTAACACTCTCCAGCCACAAGGTTTGAAGTGACAAAAGAATTCACAAATCACAGTTTGAAAGTACAAATTAAATGGCAAAAAATATGAAAAGTGAAAAAAAAAATGATGGGATTCATTGCAGATGTTCTCTTGTCGAGCATGCTGGGTTTAGTCAGCAATAGAAGTTTATTTTCTGTGTCGTCTTGTAGTTTTTATGTTTAGTATGTTCTTTAAAAGCATGAATGAAACAACAGATGAAAATGGTTTTCAGTCTGGAATTTTCATTTCATCACACCACTAGATACTGTATTAATAAATGAACAAATAGTAACTAAGTTAGCTTATCACTGCACTTTTTAAAGCTGATCACTTGTGAATGAAACGTTGTGAAAGTGTATTTTATAGCTTTTAGAGACAAGTGGCACAAAATACTGACATTAGTGCATGTGTTCCTGTTGTTGTAGTAGCTGCTTTAAGTCAAAATACACTTCATTTCACACAGCTGTGCCCTCACCAGTCCAAGAAAAGTCTTTACCTGGAAACCGAGACAAGGCTGAGTAAAAAAGATGCAGAGCCCGAGAAAATACCGAAACCATTCATTTGCAATATTGAAATCAAAATATGACTCGAGTTCTACAACACAAATAGGCCCTGATTGGTCCAAAAGCTGTTAATTATTTGAAATTTTATTGTTTGAACTTTTAACCTGTCCACAATCCTGACAAAATCCAGGATTCCAGGATTAAAATTGAACTATGCTTAAAGCGAGCTGGCCTAGCAAGTAGTCCGGCTAGATGAGACCCCTGGTGTGTTAGAGCAAGGAGAACGCCAAGGACCATTTTACTCCAAGACCATTTTCATGTGAGCATTTGCGAACTGGATGAAGAGATCTTGAAAAATGCTGTTGAAGTTAATAGAACCCAGATACATGGTCATGAAGTATTGATCTAGCTGGACTTAGCACTGTAAACATTGTGATGAGAGTTTACTGAGATGTTCTGAAGAAACCGTTCTGCAAAATTCAAGGTGATGTTATGCAAGGCTGTGTGGCTCATATCTCTGGAGAAAATCTGCTGGATGCACAGGAAATCTGTGCCCACACACCTCTCCGCTTCAGCGTACTGAATGTTTGTTCCCTCCTTCTTATACTTTCCCTTTTCTCCTCACTCTCTTTACACAGTGCCATGCACCCTCTGGCAAACAGCTGTTGCCCACATAGAGGTCTCTCAGCCTCCTGATCGTGTCCTCTCCGGCCACAGAGGATGCTGGGAATTTGTCGTGGGCGCAGGAAGTTCCTGGCTGCGTCCCTCGCACTGCTCTTCATCCCAGCCCTCACCTGGCTCTACCTGTCTGCTGCCAACTTCTCAGGTAGGGGTCTGTAGTGCCGTAGTCGGCTGTCAGCGACGTGGTTGTGCCTATACAGTGTTACCTGCCTTATTTAATGTTTACAAGACATTATATCCCTCTGTCTCTTTCTTTCTCTCTCTTTTTTCTCTATCTTTCACTCTTGATCTCTCACTCTATTTCTTTCTCTTTCTCAGCTTTTTGTGTTTCTTTCTTTCTTTCTTTCTTTCTTTCTTTCTTTCCCTTTCTTTTACTCTCTCTCTCTTTCCATCAATTTACCTTTTTTGTCTCTATTATGCTTTTTTTAGCACCATTTGATGTTATTATTTTAATATTCAGATATGTCTCCATCCCTCTTTTTTCACTGCTGTTTATTTATTGTATATTCTTTTTTATTTGTGTACATATTTCTCTCCCCCTCACTCTCACTCTCTCTAACTCTCTCTCTCGGGTAATTTTTCTTTTCTCTCCGACTGAAGAATGGTCCACTCTTTCTAATACGCTCTTGTTAGCACTATTTGGTCAGCTTGACCTTTCTCATTCCTTTGCATTATTAGCTAAGTAAGACGAAAGCTGAATTTGCATAACTATGGCTTGACATAATTCTGCTTCTGAGTGACCCAGAAAAAAAGCCCCATTACACTCAAGAGTGACTCGGCAGTAGAGCGCTGCAGATCTTCACTTTCAGGAGTAAATGTATACGCCGCAATTCTAATCTGCACATCCTTCTCTGTGTAAAGCTTTCTTTTTTGCAGTCAGCTTGGGACGTCTAGTTTTATAGCTTAAGTAAAGATTACCTCATATCTCCAAAATGCTGAA
This sequence comes from Pygocentrus nattereri, assembly GCF_015220715.1. NCBI lineage: Eukaryota > Metazoa > Chordata > Actinopteri > Characiformes > Serrasalmidae > Pygocentrus > Pygocentrus nattereri. The sequence goes on along the minus strand of NC_051211.1, from coordinate 39,345,400 downwards.
TGATATGGGGAAAAAATCAAAATGGAATTCTAAGGCTTTGATATGACAGCAGCGAAATACTTATCTATAGCCAGATTTGGCTGGAATTAAATTTACATGTTGTCATGTTGGGTGGGGTAAATTTGTCTTTTAAAGGTGTTTTACTCAGTCATTTTATTTTCATCAGGATCTGTTATGCTGGTGTGTGTTTCTCTCTCCTCCCCTTAGAAAATTGTAGTCAGAATTACCAGCTGTATTTAACGGAATTAAGGGGTTTGATCTAATTTTAGTCCTGTCCTTATACGCATCTGCATGGTTGTCCAGGAAAAATGTATTTTGACCACTCCTGCTCACCATATTTAGTCCCCTAGTGCTTTCAATATTAAACACTTCTCAAATCATGAAACAAAGGAGGCTTTAAAGGTATCTCTCAACCATCCTGTGCACACTTATAGAGCTTTAGAATGAGGAGATTGACTACAGCAAAAGTGAGATCCCACAGATTACTTAAAGAGGTGATTAGAGGTATAAAGCATGTTTATATTCACAATATCATCGACTTTTATTTTTCTCTGATCATATGACTATGTGAGAGGCAAACAACTGGGTTTATAGAAAATACAACCTACTAGAAACTCAGTTTCGATAACAGAGCGTTATCACTAAAGAGTAGGCCTGTCACAATTATATGAGGTTGTAACGAGACAGTCAGTCAGATGCTCGTGAATAAAAAGAGTAAAAGAAGCTTTACTTGTTAGTACGTTATCCAAAGCCGTCATCAGAAAACAGGCAGGGGTCAAATCCAGTAAAGAGAAAATAAGAAAATGGATGAACATAACAAACAAGATCAGGAAAACAAATACATCCAATTGTTGAGGCAAAAAGGCAAAGTTCAAAACAGAGTAGCAAAGTCAGAACCATAATGGAATACAAACCACTCAGTAGCTCTAAACAGAAGCAATATCTCACAAGCCCGGTCTTATAACTTATATAAGAGTCCTACAAAGTGTCAGAGCCAAAGGGATGGGCAACCGAGGTGACTGCATTTGTATATCATTGTTCCCAGAAGAAAACTTCAAATTTCCAAAATGGTCACTTCACAGGAGAACAAAAAACCTACTTTAATTTTAATGTAAGTCATTGGAATCAGATATTTTCCCAAGTCATTTTGGGTCGTTTGTTTTGGTCCATTCTTTATGAAATTTACACACAATGTAAAGGGCAACAGATATTTTGAGATTATGTCAAAAACTGAAAAGCACCAAAAATTGAGATACAAGGTTTTTGTCTGACAACAGCGATAAGATAATTACAGTTATTTTCCACAGCCCTCAGATTACACAGTTATACTGCATCACAACATACAAAATATCAGTTGGGTGCATTTTCATAGACACATTAATTGAGATGCATCATTTAACTTAGTGCTGTCACACTTTTGTTAGCTATTAGGTAAATGGCTTATGCTAATATCATTAACATGTGTAATTGCAATGTTTTTGCTCATATTTTCACAATTAAGAGAAACATAAATTTTAACACATGACTCTGTGTAACTGTTGACAAATATGTCAAATATTCAGAATTATTTGTAATAATAATAACAAAATAATAGTAATAATATGACATTTAATTTGTATAGCATATTTCCCAAGCCCAGTACCACTTTACAAAAGTATCAAAATACACAATGAACAATAAATTCAACAACACTCTCACACACATATACACACACACACACATGCACACGGCTCCCCAGCTGGCAGGTTGAAAACTCCCCAGATCTCCCCTATAATCACTTTGCCAGCCTGGAAAAGTCCATAGCTGTGGAGGGAAGGCCCCATAACTGCAGTGTAGTGCCACACAGGCAGCTGCCCTGGTAAGCCTGTTGCCCAGAAAAAGTCCTTAGCATTGGCTAGCATTGGTTGAATTGCTCAAGTAGCTTCGAAGCTGCAGTGTAGCGTCACTCAAGCAGACGAACGCTACTAGGCCAGGCAGCCTTATACTGCATTGTAGTGTCACTCAAGTGGCAGAGAAGCCTCTAAACCATGGGTGAAAGCCACTCTTGGCCGCTATCTTAGTGTGACGGCAAACTGCTCAGCCAGCGGGGAAACATCAAAACATACTCACAAACAATAAAAATGAATAAATCTGATGTAAAGCGGTAGCTATATTGTGCTAGCATACTTACACTAGAACCCAAACACACACACACACACACATATATATATATATATATACATCCATCCATTTTCTAAGCCGCTTCTCTGTCAGGGTCGCGGGGGGGTGCTGGAGCCTATCCCAGCAGTCTTCGGGCGAAAGGCAGGATACACCCTGGACAGGTCGCCAGTCCATCACAGATATACTAGAAAGTAATTAAATATTAAGTATTGCAATACTTAAAAAAGTTATATAATACTTTATATAATAAAAATTTCCCAATTGTGACAGGCTTACTAAGGAGACGTATAAAAATTGCATTAGAGGTTCCCCCCACAATAGCCTAACCCAATCCAAACAGGGCTTTGGATTGAAAAAACTACATATATATATATAGACACTGTCATGCGTTTCTGCTTCCAATGTAGTGCCGCCAAGTCTCCAGCATATGTTCTTCTAAAATATAGTGCTGCCAAAACGGCCGATTCCTGAAATGCACAGCACCACCTCTGTTGTTTTTGTTTCATGATGTGGAAAATGTAAGTTTGTAGGAAAGGAAAAAAAAGACGGTTCTGCAGAAACATGATTATCACCTCGTCTTCAGTGACCCAGAAAATATGAAAAGGTCGCGGTAAGATGCGCCTGAAGTAACAGTTGAGGGGGAAAAACAGCTACTCAAACACAGTGGTTTGAAAATAGATCATCCTCGCCCCCCTGCGCTGGAACACTTCCAGCAATTGTGCTGTGGAGATTTCCATACACCTCTGAATTATTTAACAGTAGCCACAGTTAAAGGAGTAATCTACTGGAACATGAGCCTTGAGAGGCGTATATCATCCACCACATTAATAAGGCTAATAAACATGTGCACAATAGGTTCACTCCTGTATTTACACTGCTAGATTGATTTCAGGGGCCAATGTGTGAATCCTGTAGTTACAGGAAAATGCTTCTACATTAATATAAAGACTTAAAGGCACCTTACAAGGTCTGGGCCATGTTACTTCATGTACAATTAATATGACTAGTGTGTTGGAGTGTGTGGAGGACGTACAAGTGGGCCTGAAAAAATACGCTAATCCACTTTAAGAAAGTAAGTCTTTCTTAAGCCTAGCAACATGCATTAAAGTGTGTGTGGTTTTTCTCTGAGTAAATGTGAAGTTCAGCAAAAAAAGCACAGAATTTGACCTCAACGTGCAGACGGTGAGTGTGTAAGAAAGTGGTGACCCTGATTATTGATTAAGCCTGTGTCCCTCATGGCTTATACACCTTCAAAATACCTCTTCTTTTTATTATTTCTCACTTTAGGCTCAAACATAGTGCAGACTCTAAACATTTAATCGATATCACATTTGTGCTTGTAAGTAGTAGAGAGATATTTTATGATTTGAATTTGACGTAAAAGTCATTGTTTGCTCTGCCTTGTTTTCCAGAAAGAAAAACAAGACTGTGCCATATTTATTTTTTTAGCAGATAGAAAAAGTCAAAAGTGCAGACTTGAAACTGTTGACACTGAATATAAATCAAATATAAATATAGTTCTGTATGTAAATAACTATAATTAGGATTTTGACCATGTACGTCTTTATCAACATATATCGAAAACAGCCATGAAATCGATGTGTAATATTTTTTCCCTATTCATTTTGCATGCATGAGCATTCTGTACACCAGTCTATTATCTGAAACTCCAATTCTGGTTTCACTTTATTTAGGCCCTGTGAGTGAAAACCAGATGACTGCTGTCAGAATAAGATGCTGTGTGTTTTTTTGTTCTTAGTTATAGTTTAATGTTTAATCATCATGAGTTCTGTTTTGACCTGTTCAACACACTGAAACTTTCACATCAAGTCCAGTGCGTTTTATTTGACACTGGCTATGTTTACATGCAAAGACTTTTACCCGACTGATTGAATACTTTCCGATTGCAGATTTAGACTGAGGTGTTTATATGCTCACACTACTCAATAATCAGCTTCTAAGCTATGACATGAACGCAGAACATACTTACACATTCCGAATGGGAATGTAATCAAATACAAGCGTTTACATGGCCATTATTCTTCTATTTAACAGATTATTTACAGGATTATCCACCTCATTCAGTCCAATAGAAATCGTACTCTGAATAGCCTCAGTTGGACTATTATCTATACTATCTATTCCAATTGAGGTGCATACATGGGCATATTCTATTCCAATTGAGTTAAGAAGCTAATGAGGTAATTTGCTGGAGCCAAAGGTGGATGTGGTGCTAGTGCTAATAGGCTTTGTTAGGACCTTTTGAATCGTCGTCAAAATGGGCAGAGTAGTGCAGGGACAGCGATCTAAGGAAACAACTGGAGAACAGTGTGAGTAAAAACACAGAAGAAATCTGGAATCTGCTTCCTCAACCTTCATCCTAGTTCCTCTGCTTGTTCTCTCCAGTGAATACTCTTGGTCTATCTCTGAACACAGGAGCTTTCTTCTTCAGTGCTTCCTCTATTTTGCTCATTGGCTAGGAACCCCTTCTCCTGAGGCAGTTAAAGTGGTCTTGTGAATGGGCTTGTACTGTAGCTTAGATGCAGAGTAATCATACCAGCATTATACAGGGCTTCACAGCCTTTTTCCACAAATTTGACAAGTTAAAAAAGGCTACTGCACTCCAGATGCATTAGGTGAATGACAAGCAGTGTTAAAAGAAAAAAAAGCACTACTCAGCATCTTAGTAGTACTGTACTTTATTAAACCCAGGGCAGAGCACAAATCCATAGTAGGTGACGTGACTTTAAACTTACTTTAAGACAAAACATACTGCCAAAAGTAAATGGACACCTGACCATTACACCTTATATGCGCTTGTTGAACATCCTCTTCCCAAACCATGGGCTTTAATATGTAATTGTCCCTCACAGCACAACCTTTGTGGCTATAACAGCCTCCACTGTTCTGGAGACTCTGGGAATTTATACTCATTCAGTCAAAAGAGCGCTTGTGAGGTCAAGCACTGATTTTGGAACAAGGCCTGGTTTATAGTTGACGTTACAATTTATCCCAAAGGTGTTCTGTAGGGTTGTGGTCAGGGCTTTGGGCAGGCCTCTGGAGTTCCTCCCCCCCAACTCATCCAACCATGTCTGGGACTCGCTTTGTGCACAGGGCAGAGTCAAGCTGTAACAGCACTCTGACTTCCCCAAATTGTACCACAAAGACAGCCTCAGATCATTATCCCTTTTTTATCAAACTGTTGGCACTATGTGTTTCAGTAGATAGTGTTCTCCTGGCAGGTGCCAAAGCCAGATGTGTGCTTCATCAATCCAAAGAGCATGTGTCCACTGCTCCAGAGTCTGGTGCCAGGGTTCTGTACACCACTCCAGCCTTTGCTTGGCATTGCGCACAGTGATCTTAGGGTTGTTTGCAGCTGCTCGGCCATGGAAACCCATTTTATAAAAGCATCTGATGCACATTCCTTGTGAATGTTGCGACTAAGTAGTACATTAGTACCACTTACAGTTGACTGGGACAGATCTAGGAGGATACAAAATTACTGGTGGCAAAGGTTACTTCAGTACAAGTAATTCTATGGCTTTGACACACTTGTGGCAATGGGTGTGTCTGAAGCACCCAAATTAGAAAGGCTGTCCACATTCTTAAATATCTCACACAGTGGGTTTAATCACAGTTTTACTGTGAGATTTTTACAGCAAAGCCTTTCATGACTCTTGGGTCATAAACCTGGGTCTCACATCATTAGCTTATTTTCACCCATAAGCTTTTCTTTTCTATTTGATTGCTTTTTAAATATGTGCAGTCTGCTAAATTGGCCTCATCTTTGTGTCCACAGAGAAATTTGCTATCAAACAAATGGGATCAAGTGCATTTGTAGCAGATCTGGGCCTCAATCTCAGTAGAGCTTGCTTTTTTGTGCCCATTTAATTATTATGAGGGAAAGTGTAAAGTGGGGGTCATTGTTAAAAGGGAAATGCCACATCAATTCTTAGGTCCGCTGACAAAAAATTGTACACAGAACTGATTAAAGTGGACTCCTCCATAGTTTATCCCCTGCCCCAGCAAAGGACAAGACAGGACAGCCGCCTGGTCAGACCGCGCCCGTCCCTTTGTATTTTGACACATAACTCAATTTATTTATGTCTTCACTGTCATGGTGTCCTGTTGCCCAGTCAGTTTACCCTCTGCCCGCGTGCCAAGAATGCAAAACAATTTTTCCTGCCCTTTTCAGAGACATTTTAATCTTGGCTCTGAGCCAGAATGAAATTGCATTCCCGTTTGCGGAAGAGCTTCGACTGGACGTTGAAATAATATCAAAATAACAGTGAGGTAATGCCATGCCAAGGTCATGGCTCTTTCTCTCCTGTCCTTCAGTCCTCACACTGGATAAATACATTAGAATGCAAATCGTCGCTTATGGAATGGACCTGGAATGGACTGGAATGCTGCCCTGTGTGAATGCAGAGGAATCTGCCGTAGAATAAAAATCTTAAAATGCATTTATTCCAGATCAGAGGTCTTCACAAATGATTTGTGTGGCCATTGATGGATTTTATCCATTGAAGATTATGAAGAGCCTTATGTGGTTTACATTAATGTAGCTTGGAGGTGTGTTGATGTGTATGTATATAATCAACAAAGAGACATAAGCCTCACCTTTCCCACTTTGGATAATCCCCACGGTCCACTGTAAGTAATGCCAGTGTTATTGAGGGAATAATCATAGCTGCTGTTTATTGAAAGCGAATCACTAGGCTCAGTGTGGACCTGTGATGTGCGGCAGCTTGTTAGACTCTCACAATTCCAGATGACTGTATCAGTTTTAACTCTAGGCCCTATGAGCATTTGCGTTTATTTATAAAAATAAATAAAAAACATGCAGTCCAGCTAGCTGTCCAGAGCTGAAGAACATGTATTACGACCACATGGGCTGTTAAAGCTGATGTGGCTGATTTCAGCATGTGTTATAAAGCAGCTTAAAAGCCTTCATCATTCCCCATGTCAAGTGACAAGAGTTCACCAAAAAGATAGTTAGTTTTTTTTAAGATGATTATTAAAACGATGCTGTCCTGCTCTCCTGCGGTGCTCGCTGCTGTAGCTAGTTCAGGGTTGCCAGATTGAGTAGAATCAACTTGTTAGGAAACAATTATTTAACAGGCTTTTTTTATTACTTTGTAGTGTAAGTTATGTCTATCATGTCTGATTGGCCTGACAGAATGTCTTTGGACTGTGGGAGGAAACTAGAGAACCCTGAGGAAACCCACGCAGACACAGGAAGAACATGCAAACTCCACACAGAGGACCCTGGTCGCCCGGCCAGGGAATCGAACCCAGGCCGGGCAACAGCGCTACCCACCATATATTTATCAACGTCTTATCTCGCATTCTACACTGAGCATTGTTCTTTCTGTTCGATAAAAAGGTGCTTCCACGTGATTTCTCTGGCATCTGTCGGCTTCAGTTGGGGTGTGAAGGTGATGCAGTTTCTATTGCTCTGAGACAAACTGATATGGATGCCTGTCATGGATTTATGATGAACAAAATAAGCTGTAATGAATTCATTTTTTGAGTATTTACCATATATAAAACAGGAACCAGTCAAAAGACAATTGCACAAAAGCATGATTTTTATAGCTTAAAAAATGCAAAGCTCGTGAATAATAAATAGAGGAACACTAATATAACAAACAAATACCTTTTTATTATTAAGGTACCAAATATCTAATATAGATTAATATAATTGGGCCACCCTTAGAGATACCACATAACGAAGAGGGCATGACGCGTCATGACAGATTCCCAAAGGGGTGCCATCCCCCCTCAAATCAAGCCCTGTCAGTTGGGCACTAATTGCCATCCTAACATGTCATCTTGTCGAGTTATCTACATCAGATCTAAGCATGTTTGAGAACATACTTCTCTATGATGAGACTCGAGCTCAGCATTTGCTCCCTCATTGATTACAGCCTCTAAAAGAGACAAAGGACACAGTAGCAAGGATCATTTAGCCAGAGTGCTGTTCTAAAGCAATTTACCGCCGCCTCTACTTTCCCTCTCATCACACGACCCCAGTTAGAATCCCCCTCTCTCTCTTTGTGATGTGAAATTAATTGTGCGCATCAAAAACAAACCAACAGTAATCTGTTTTTAATTGAAAGCGGGTGTCCGAGGCCGCAGGGGCAAGAGCTGTTCTGAATGAATTGTCCACTTTGTTGACTAAAGGGATTGTGGGTATTATGGGAACTATTTTAAAACCTTAACTGCCTTGATTATGGACTCACAAAAGTGGATTGTACATCACTAAAGAACTATCAAAATTCACTCACCCAGTAAAGAGACCTCTTGGTCATGCCCCCTGCCATGCTTCACTTGATGTCTCTTATTTACCCACCTTGTACCCTTAACTAAAAATAAGAAAAGGAAATATATTTACGTCTCATTTCGAAATGTATTTATTTGGTATATATTTGTTAGGGCATGACTGATACTTATGCAATGGCAGGCTGTATTGATGGCTTGCTGTTTTATTGGTGTCAGAGATGAAATTATAACAAACTTCATCCAACAAATTAATGATTTTTTAATTTAATTAATTAACTCCCGACTGTTTTTTGTTTTTATTTTTTGACACAGGATTGCTGAGATTTGAAAGCACAATCTTCTAGCACTAGGGCTAAACTGTCCACAGCTAAGCCAGTGTGGAACCCAACAGCCAGCTGTTACATTTTTTGCAAAAACAACTAATTACAAATAAGCAAAATAAAAGCTAATAAACAGAAAGTAAACTGTAAATATTTCTGGTCCCCAGCACAACAGTATGTATATTATTTCAGACAGTGAGTTTCTGTTGTTTATTTGAGTTTAAGCAAACAATTGAAAATGGGCATCAATATCAGTCTCATAGGGCCAGGCAGAGTCTCATAACAAGAGCATCTGGGGACAACCATGGCAAATTTCAACCTCAACGTAGGTGGGAATGTAGACTTACTGAAGTGGGAGTGTGTTTTGCTTTGTTTTGCAGAGCTCAGAGTAATGTGTGCTCGTTGACATTGTCTGATGAACAGCAAGCCTGTTGAAGGCCCACAAGTGTAATGTAAATTATGAACTGATGAACACATGTGTGTTGCATGTGTGACGATCACATTACACTGGCTAAAAATAAACAATACTTCTTGCAAAAAAACAAAAACAAAAAAAAAACAGTTCCTTCCCAGAGTTTAGAGGGTGTATCCTTGTTTGCAGCTGTGAATTCTAAGAGATCACACCTGGCCCAGTAAGACTAAATCAGGCAGTAAAGCACTTTTTAACTAAAACTGCTGGAATTAAGGTGCAAAATAGCAATATAAAATTATGTTAACCGATATTATCAGGTTTTCAGATAATTGTTATCAGCCCTAGACTTCACAGGCATGTATTTCAATATATTGGTCTAAAAGTTAATATTTCATCTTAGCACATTTCAATGTATTTAAAAATAGACATCATTTACTAACAATGCATATATAATTAAAATGAGCAAATATGCATGCACATGTTTGAACACACCTAGACAAATTTTCTAATTTAAAATAAGTTAACACATCATCTACAGAGAACATGCGTAGGTTTAGCACTTTCTGCAAATGTTAGTGCACAATTTCTATTTATTAGCTAAGTTTAACATAATGGAAAAAAGTAAAACATGAAACATTAAATATGTCAAAGACCACATTTTATGTTTTAATTTTTTCCAATATGTTGAATAAATTCAGCAATGAAAACAATAACTGTGCATTACAACGTGCAGAAGTGTGTTCCCTGTAGAGGTTGTGTACTTTTTACACTCAACAAAAATCAACAAAGCATGTCATTTGACCAGGGGTACTTAAACAGCTGAGTATGACTGTCTATATACATGTTTTTCTTTTATTTATCCTGCCCAAAATATCTCTTTGTGGTGCGTTTTTGGGAGTTAATCTAATTTATTGACATATTTCAGTCATAAAGAATCCCCTTCACTCACTCTGTGTCTGCGTAAATGCAGATTCTATTAGAGGTTCCCACCAGGAAAACAACAGAAATAGAGCGTTCCTTAGGCAGCCCCCCAGTTTAAAGAATGGTGGATTAAGAATTTATTGAAAATGTTCTTAGTGTAATGAATAGCTTTAGGCCCAGTATCCATATTTGCTTTTTTTCTTCTTTTTCCTAGTCTTTCCTCCCTCCCTGAAGAAGCCTTCATTGGGGAGTTAGTGCAGAGATGAGTGATGATGCCATACAGTAAAGCTATCTATCCTCTGACCATGATCAATAAGTGCAATAACAGCTCACACACCCATTTACTTTCCTGCTGTATGAATGCACTCTGTGTATGTGGTGCTGCTGGTGTGTGTGTGTGTGTGTGTGTGTGTGTGTGTGTGTATGTGTGTGTGTGTGTGTGTGTGTGTGTGTGTGTGTGTGTGTGTAAGTGGAAGATGAGAACATGTGTCCTCTGGCTTTGTGGAGGGCTATTAGTGATTTTTGAACAAAGATGGACACCACTGTTTAGAAGTTTAGGAATCACTGCTTTTAACAATATATTAATAAATTTATGTGCAGGTACACGTATATCTGATTGCAGACACTCCATCTATTGAATGATTGCTCCTTTCTACTTTAAGATGTTATTGTTTGTACTAGAGCTGAATGATTAGGGGAAAACACTCTAACAATTTTTCTGACCAGGATCTATATTCTTTAAGCTGAGGTCCAGGCTTGTTTGTTATTTCGTCCAAGCAAACCAGAATGTCCTCTTTTAAGACTGCGCATTGTTTGTGGATGTGCATGTAGACAGCGCATCAGTGTTTGTTTTTTTTTTACTAATTTAACTCATCTATAGGCAGTTCACAAGCCATTTCAAACATTGTTGATAATGTTGGCTATAATTACACCTGCAGCTCTTGCAGTTTAAAAAATTGCACTCTTTCAAATTACAATATTGATATGGGATCTTCCAGTGCAGCTGCACATGAGCCTAAGTTCACCATGCCCAGTACCAAGCATCAGCTAGAGGAGTATAAAGTCCACCAAAACTGCCCTGTGAAGCTGCATTCTCTGCAATGGAGCGCCATTCAGTACCACCCAATTCTCGACATTACTAATGCTCTTTAGGCTGTATGCAATGAAATCCTCACAGTAATGTTCCAACAACTAAAACCTTTTGAGGAGAGTAGATACCAGTAAAAGTGAGGGCAAACACCCTTTAATGTACTTGATTTTAGAAGAAATATTGTATGAGCAGATGTCTACAAACTTTTGGACATTTTAGTGGACATGTATAAAGTGATCCTTTTGTGAAGCCAGCGTTCTGTAGCTGAATAGGTTTCAACTAATTTAGATTTTTTTTTTGCAAAGTTTTAGGTATGTTTGGAGTTAACAGCTTTAGAGATGATTCCATGAAGCTGTGTAACATCTGATAATGAATTTATAATAAAATAAATATCCAGAATGCCTCACATTTCAGAAGTGATGAGATCTTGAAGCACATAACCTGACCAAATCTTTTGTAAATGATTCTTATTGTTCTAGGTTAACTTAAAATGCTGCATAACACATCTATAAACACCTTCTGATGTTTAGTTTCCAATAGAGTTTACACTGTATATGTCATTGAATAAAATGACCATGTTTAAGGTAATTCTAAACTTATCAGATGTACTGTATACAAACCATCAATCCTTTTTTTTAATGCCTGTTTTCTCTTATCTGTGCCAACAGTGAAGCCTCTGCCTCTGTCTCCGCTGGAGCCTCAGTCCTCCACTCTTGTGGGGGGTGCTGGTGAGCGGCAGGCTCTGGAGCTCCGGGTTCGAGAGGTGGAGGAAGAGAACCGTGCGCTGAGGAGAGAGCTGAGCCAGCCGCCCAGAAACCCCACCCACACCAACCACCACGGCAACGGTCGCCATGGCAACCAGTCACACGCCCCAGTTGTTCGAGAGGGGTCAAGGCATGGCGAGGCTCCAAAAGGCGCCGCCACTGGCAACAGCTCCGACTGTGTTTCTCAGCCTGTGGTGGACAAGTGTGAGGTCAGTCTCATTTAACACTTTCACAACTAAATTCCTAAAATGCTAGTTTCTGGAAATGACAAGCTTGCACTGTTGTTTTTAGGGAAAGTGGCCCGTCTGCTTCTGTACTGTGTTTATTGTACAGACACACATACATGTGTGTGTGTATATATATCTATATCTATATATATATATATATATATATATATATACACACACACACACATCACTGTTGTAGGAACAAAATTTCATTACCAGACGTCTTTCCATGTCATTTTGGGCCGTTTCTTTTGGTCCACTCATCATGAAATTTATATACAATGTAAAGAGCAACAGGTCCTTTGAAATTATGTCAAAAACTGAAAAGTGACAAAAATGGAGATACAAGGTTTTCTTCTGACAGCAGCGAGATTATTTATATATATATATATATATATATATATATATATATATATATATATAATGCTAATATGCTGTTATGTGTGCCTTTAAAACTGATCTGAAATTCTCTCCATAGGACTCTGCCTCTGCCCTGTGGTATTTGACACAAAAAGATGTTAGCAGCAGATCCTTTAAATCTTCATAATGTTCTTCAAACCTTTTCCAAACAGTTCAGGCAGTATGGCAGGGAACTTTATCTTGCTGAAGTGACCACTGCCATTGGGAAATAGCACTACCATAAAGGCCAAAATGCTGTGCCACAATTTTGTATCACTACCAAAACACAAAAGTTGTGTTTGAAATAGCATACCGTACTGTACACTGCATACCACCCTTTATCAGTAGCATACTGTACAGTTATTAAATATAGATATAATTTAGCATAAACACTGAGTTGCCAGTTTATTAAATACTAGGGAAGCATGATATCAGAAAGTTGCTATCACAAGATATTTTCTTAACATTTTACCGGCCTCCCACAATCCCACCTCTCCGTGGAAAGCTCGCCAAAGGACATAAGATAAATGACCAGATATTACTTGGCTGATTGACTGCTTTCAGCACAGCAGTGACACCAACATGTTAGTGGCATGATATTGTGTGTTGCACTAGTATGAGTATGTCAGGCACAGCAGTGTTTCTGGAGTGAACTGGTAACACAATGGAATATTCAAGCAGAGTTAGTGAAATTCAGACCCAAAATCTCATCAAGATTTAAACAGAGAATGAGCGGTGTTCCCTTTAGTAGAGATTTGCAGACTCAAATTGGTGCTTAGTGTTTAGAGACTTGCAATAATACAGTACTGCTTAAAGGAACTCCTCTGTCTGCTTTTAGATATGCTAGTTCAACTCAATGCATGAATCTCTCTCTCTCTCTCTCTCTCTCTCTCTCTCTCTGTATGTCTCCTGTTCCTACCCTTCTTCTCTCCAGACAATTCATATGGCTATAGTGTGTGCAGGGTACAATGCCAGCAGAGATGTGGTGACGCTGGTGAAATCTGTCCTGTTCCACAGGTAAGATATTTTATTCCATTGTCATTTGTGTCCTAAGTCATTCTAAATGTCCATTATGCAATGATTCTTGTTTAATTGTATAATTAATTTATTGTATAACTGAGAGTGGTTTAAATTGTTGGTATGAGGTTTACTGTGACAGAGGGAGACCAAAGAGTTTCCAGCACAGTCAGACAGTAATTTAGGCTTGGGAGAATGTGCACTAATATCAACTAATCATGGCCATTGATGAATGATGATAATATTGATAGTGTGGGTGTAGCAAGAACTGCTTTTAAAAGCAAAAAAAGGACTACTTTGCTATGCCACCAGCACACCTTTGGATTTCATATCTGGATTAATGCTCTTTACACCAAATCCTGACCCTACCATTGTTCATATTGCAGAAATGGAGAGTCATCAGAAAGGCAGTGTTTTTCCAATGTTCAGTTGTCCAATTTGTGTCAGCGTGCGCTCACATTAGAGTCAGAATCCTGTTCTTGGTTGACATGAGTGGAGCTCAATGTGGTCTTTTGCTGTTGTAGCCCATCCACCTCACATTTCGACATGTGCATTCAGATACATCTGATCGCCACCGTTGTAGAGAGTCCTTATTTGAGTTACCAAAACCTGTCAGCACAGTGCAAGCATGTTTTCAGAAAGAAAGTGCTGTGAATACTGACTGAGCAACTACTTCTAATTTACAAACTGCAAATTCTCTTAATCTGTATCTGCGGCTGTTTTGTTCAGTAATGTCCTTGAGCTCGGTAGGTTATGTGATAACAGTACAGAGAAGCTGCAACAACCATTCTTAGAAATGTGTAAGCTAACTGTTCTTGCTGTGTTTTGGTAGTTCTTGGTGTTTGGCAGTTTTTGCTATAAGTTTAATAAACTGTGTGTTTACAGCCTTTCAGTCCGTACTTGTTAAACCCTTAAAATCCCAGGCTGATTTCTAATGTTTATTATTCAGTGACTGCAGGGACTTAAGTGCAACCCTTTGAAGCTATTTTTAGTTTATATAAGTGTGTAATAGATCTTTGGGCCCACTGGTGTGTCCTGGCCATTTAAGGGGTTAAGATAATAAAACAGGTTATCTTATCATTTGAAGTTAGCGTGTCAGCTGGTGTTTCTGTAGCTGTTCTTTACTGTTTTGTTTAAGGTCTGTAATTGTAGTTTTTTTTTCTTTTTTGTTCTTGTGAATTGTAATATAATCACGACACTAATAGATGACATCTATCAGTGATCCATGATTGTCAGTTGGCTTAAGCCTACAATGGCCTATTCTATTCTATTCTATTCTATTCACCCATAGTATACTGTATAGTGCTCTTATAGAAGATTCTCTGTTGCCCTGTTTAGGTTGCAGTGTCCTGTGGTGTATTTTTAACCTCAACTGCAGTGGTATGAAGCCAAAAACAAAACTGGTGCCATGTCATCAGCTGTGGGCAACTTTAGCATCTCTTCATTTTCTGCAAGATCAGCAACACACATAAACACACACTCTCTCTCTCTCTCTCTCTCTCTCTCTCTCTCTCTCTCTCTCTCTCTCTCTCTCTCTCTCTCTCTTCCTGTCTCTCTCTCTGTGCTGGCCTCGCTGTTGTCCTCTCCTTACAAATCTGAATATGCTTCTCTCACGACTGCAGACTGTTGCCTGGCAACGTAACCTCCATGAACTTCAGCTCTCATCCAATTTCTCCTCCTCTTCTCCCAAACAAGGTCCCACAGTGTAGAGAAAGAGAGAAAAGGAGAAAGAGAGAAGAAGAAAGAGGAACTGAGGGAGAGAGAGTAGGAAAGAGAGAGGTAGAGACAGCTAGAGAAGGAGACCATGAGAGATAGAGAGAGAAGAAATGAGAGGGAGGGAGACAGAAGGAAAGAGGCAGAGAAAGGAAACTTAAAGAAAGGAGAAAAATAGAGGTGTGGAGAGGAAAGAAAGAGAGAAGTATGTAGAGAGGTAGAGAGAGGAAGGACAGAAAAAAGAAAGAGAGGGAGAGAGTTGAAGAGAAAAAAGATGGAGAGAGGGAGGTAGAGAGTGAAGGGACAGTTGGAGAGAGAGAGGAAGGGGAAAGACAAGGTACAGAGAGAGATGAGGAGAAAAAGGAACAGAGGAAGAGAGAAGGGACAGAAAGAGAAAGGGAATGAGAGAAGGAACAGAGAGAGAGTGAGAGAAAGGAGAAAGAGAGAGGGAGAAGGAACAGAGAGAAAAATGGAAAGAGAACAGATAGTTTGAGAAGTTGAAAAGGCTTGCTGTGTGATTTAAACTGATTTAAACTGCATGTGTGGTGAGGCTGCATATGTAATAAGGTTGTGCATGTGGTGAGGTTGCGTGTGTGGTAAGGTTGCGTATGTGGTAAAGTTATGCACTGTGGCAGATGCCAGGCTTCCTAAAGATTTAGGAGATATCTGGAGATCATGATTTGAGATAAACTATTCAGTTTGAATTTGAAACCTTTGAGGAGGTTTTAACAAAGGCCATGTAGTCTTCAGATACTTTCTGCCTCTGTGTTTCTATGCCCGGCAAAACCTTGAGCAGCTCTGGAACACTGAATACATTTTCATTGCTTTTCATGCAGACTTTTTTATTTATTTCCATCTAGCAGGTATGCATTTTCTGCCCATAAAAGTGCTGCACTCTGCTGTTATTTACATCTTCTGAATTTAAATGCTTTGTTTCAAAGACTGGTGGAAATAGGCCTGTCTGTCTGTTTGTTGTTTATATGTTTCTCTCTCTCTCTCTCTCTCTCACTCACTCGTCCTGTATGCAGCCAGCGAGCATTTTTTATGCTGATTGTTCTAGCTTTCACAAATGATGAACCGTCATTATCTAATCATTTTTATACAGTCCAATGATGATACAGAGGAGAACTCTAAAAAACTGACAGTCAACCAACTCTACTCTGAATGAGCGCTGCTGGAGAATTTGGATTGAATGATTGCACATTTGCAATTCTTCAAACATGATATGGTTTTCTCCTCTCTTCAAAGACTGGGAAAGGCTTAGATCCTTCCATTATCTAACCCAGCTCACCCTTTCTGCATCATCTGGACAGCTCAACCAATGCTACATATGTTTGTAATTCATATATATATATATATATATGCCTGTAATTGCAAGATGATGTAAAGTTTTATGAAGCCAGTCACATTACACATTAAATAGCATGTTTATAAAACAATATGCGTTTCTAAACAGCTTATAACAGTAATCCCAAAATGACAAAATTTTTAATGAAGTAAATGGCAAAATGGATTTTACACTAAAGTGATCCATGATCCATTTATGACACTGTTATTAAGCATCATTTCAAAATAATGGAAGTTAAAAGGCAAGAGATCTGTCCTATGGAAGATCTCAATGCCCTTAAACTGTGTAGCATAACTTGCACAGGTCATTTTGTATGTTTTAATCCTTTCCAACGTGTTAATTTCAGAAAATAAACAGTAATTGTACATAAAAATGTGCAGAATTGTGTTGTCTGAACAGAATGTGTTAACATAGTTTCACATGGAAAATCAACAAACCGTCTAAGTTAACCAGGGACGCTCAAACTTTTGCATATGACTACATGTATAAAAGATAACACACCTTTCTTGACCAAGAATGCAGCATTGTTTTTTACCAATGCAACATACTTCTACAATCTACTTCATTTTTAGAGATACCATTATGCTATACAGCATTAGAAATGGCATAGGCAAGTCTATTTGAGATTCACCTCAACACAGTTTGTGATACGTGTGTGGTGATTTAGGCTGAGGGGTGGATTAAACCCATAAAACCATTACTTGCTATTTTGTTCAAGTTTGCATGGTGCTAATTTGTGAGGTATAAGCTTCTGTTAGCGTGTTTAGTCCTGATGCAAGACAAAACAAGGAAACTTTGCACACCAAACTTGTCTTGGCTAACCTGGTATATTTGGAATAACTCTGCTATCCATGTAGGTGCATATTTGATAAAAGGATAATTTAACACTTTGACCTTTTTGCTGGGACATTTGCAGTCTTGTGTTCCTCGTTGTTCAGAAATCTGTTCACTCCTTCTGCTTATGAGTGGTGTATATTGAAGTCTCCTCCCCAGCCCCCTCCATTAGCACAGTAAGCTGCAGGTATTGAGCTATTGAGTCGGGCCCTTCCAACCAAATGGAGCGTGTAAGACGGGTATGACATGACATAAACTGAGATTAGCCTCCAGTGTATAATTCTGCATAATGGGCTTACTTTCTCTGTCTGGAAATAATGCACTCACAGCAACATTTAGGTATAACAAAGGTGTGTAAGTCTTCCCTTGCATGCACTACAGAATCTAAAAATAATTCAGCCATAATGCTGTTTTTTGCTTGCCTAAGCTTTTTTTAACTAGAACCCAAAAAAAGTCACTACAGTTTCCCATTTGTCAAATGGTTTAATTTGCCTATATTGGCTCCCTGTGGAACTCTACACTATGGATCTGTGGGTTTTACTAAGCATCTGGAGCTCTGTAATGGATGTGTGGCTCCTTACCAAGAGCACCTGAACTTATCCTCTGTTTTGGAGGAAGTTGGAGTTTTCGTTCAGTTTGGGCCTCACTACACGCACACTCCAATTGGCCAATTGAGCAGCTGCTGTCGAGTCCCAGTTGAGGTGCTTTTTGTTGTTAGCTGTGCTAGTGTGATGTGCAGTGAAAGCCTCCCACTGACAAAGCTGATGACCTCCTCCTTCTCGCTGCAGTACTGAGACAGCATGGGTCCTGTTCTTTAGCCTGGAGCTACAGGATAATGACAGTAGCACCATTCTGCTGCCCCAATCGCAACCTGCCAAATCAGCAGCCAGCTTTCTGTCCAGGCCTTATGCACAATGTGTGTGCCCTCAGTCCAGAGAATGGGTCTGTTTTAACATAAGCATTCTCTCCTCTGTCCATTCAGGTCACAGTCCAGCATTGTCATTGTGCTTCTGTGTTAGAAGGAATATTCAAGCGTATTTCAGCCTCATCTGTATCTGCTGTGTGTGTATCGTATACACAAGATAATCATTTTGAGGCATTTCCCTACACAAAAACAACAGAAAACTGGGTGGGTCTGAAACTCATTTATAGTAGAAGCCATTGGGCAGATGCTAAATTGTGAGAATGGTTGATATACATGATTATATAATGTAATTTCAGAGCTTTGCAACATCATAAGGACTTGTGCTTTTTAACCAATCTGAGTGTTCAGTGTCCATTCAAATGCAAACCATTCCACTTATTTAATATATAATGTTTATTCCTCTACCTTTACAATCAGAATACACTCTGTAGCCAAATGTTTTTGGACACTCCTGTTCTGTAACCATTATTCAAGTATGCTTAGCAACACCTTAGCAACCACCAGGGGAAGGATAGCAATGGCTTTGCAATACCTTAGCATCAACCTATAGTTACTAATGGGTTAGTAACACCTTACCACCACCTTAAATATCTTACAAATGGCTGAGCAACCCCTGAGCAACCACCTAGGATAACATAGCAATGGCCTAGCAACACTTTAGCAACCAAACGGGATAGCATAGCAATGGCTGAGCAACATCTTAGCAACCACATACAATACCATAGCAATGGCCTAGCAACACCTAAGCAACCACCTGGGATAACATAGCAATGGCTTAGCAACACCTAAGTAACTACCTGGGACAGCATAACAATGGTCTAGCACCACCTTAGCAACCAACTTGGGACACCATACCAATGGCTTAGCAACACCTTGCCAACCATCTGGAATAGCATAGCAATGGCTGAGCAAAACCTTAGAAACCACTTGGGATACTGTATCACTAGCCCAACAACACCTTAACAACCACTTGGGATGTGATAGCAACATCTTAGCAACCACCTAACAACCTCCAAGCAACGCCATGTCAACAAGCTGAAAAACCATAGCAACTTTATAGCAACACCATAGCAACTACCAGGAATTACTACATAAACCCTATTAAGTATCAAGAAACAGTGTCAAAAGATTGTCTGTGATATTGGACCATAGGCTGTCTATACAGTAGACAGAGATTAAGTTGAGAAACAGTGGAATATTCCATTAAGCATATGCAGTAAATATGCTTTCACTTTTGAGACCGTTGGCTGACTCATAAGCACACCTGGTCCATGTACCTCATTAGTGTGTGTAATTGCAGTAAAGTCAATTAATGTATGGCTGTTGCATGAAAGAGTGTATGTTGCCTATCAGGGTGCATTGACAGACTCAGCTTAACATGCGTGCTGGATTCTTAAGGCCTTGTGCATCCTCACAGCGCTGTGTCAGTCATGGTCATCGCTTCCCCTATAGCTTTAATTCAGTCTGGCAGCTGGAGGACTCCAGCTGTGTGCCATTCTCTTTGTTTAACATACAGCACTAGCATATTGTAGATGACACAGATGTATATGTCGTATTTTGTGGCCTTTTCTTTTGTGTTACCAGTTCAGAAAGCCACCAGGGCTTCTCAGTCAGGGGTTTTCTATTGAGATATTCTATTGAGCAGAAAATCTTAGTGTCTTTAAACACTGACCTGACTTGGCCCTTTTTACAGTGTATCCAGCAGAGCTGCAAACAGACTTATATTGTCTCCACACTGTGGTGTTCTTTCATCTCCTATAAACAAGGATCATTCAGGGCAAGCTGAATGAAATTCCTCCACCACTCTCTTTATTGTTTTCGTGCACTGTTTTTGTATCTGCTGTTTAAAAATACACAACATAGCACTGGAGGGAATTGTAAGTGAGATGGATTTTTAGTTCAGTCTTAGGTGCATGTATTAAAAGAACACTAGTAAAACTGGTGAAAATGAATTAAAATCTCACTCACTTACAATTACAAAGTCTTTTGTACTACAAAATACAAAATCTTCCTGTACTTAGGAAAGAACTGAAAACCACACTGACTCATAATTCACTTTCAGTAGAGCCGGTGAGCAGTTGCTGTACTCTGTTGATAAACGTTTTAAATGTATATATTATACACAAACAACCATAATATTAAAACTTCCTAAAAGGTTCTTGTGTGTACACACATTGTCCATTTGATCTGCTTGACTTACCTTATAAATGCACTTTGTAGTCCTACAATTACAGACTGTAGTCCACCTGTTTTTCTGTTTACTTTGTTAAGTGATACTTTATTAATCCCACAAACGGGGAAATTCCACCTCCACATTTAACCCATCCGTGAAGTGAAACACCACATACACACTAGTGAATAGACACACACACACACACACACACTAGGGGGCAGTGAGCACACTTGCCCGGAGCGGTGGGCAGCCCTATCCATGGCGCCCGGGGAGCAGTTGGGGGTTAGGTGTCTTGCTCAAGGACACGTCAGTCATGTGCTGTCGGCCCTGGGGATTGAACCGGCGACCTGCCGGTCCCTAACCTCCAGCCCACGACTGCCCCATTGTTTGCCCCCTTTTACCGTGTTCGTCTATGGTCAAAACCTCTGTGGGACCACCACAGAGCAGGTATTATTTGTGTGGTGGATCATTCTCAGCAGTGCAGTTACACTGACGTGATGGTGTTGTGTAAGTGTGTGTTGCAGAACGACAGAGTGCCCCATATGGTAATTGGAGCTGATAAAAAGGACAATGAGTGCAGAAACAAGGAGGTATTTTTAATGTTGTGACTAATTTGTGAATAGTACAAATATGAAACTACACTTTTTCACTCTGTGCAGGTCTTTGGTTGAAGGGATGAAAATTTTCCAATTTTTTAACACTGGACTAACGGTGTAGTTCAGCAACTGCCCATTGACTTCTGTTACAAATGTGCTTTGAGCAGTTGGGCTTTCTGTTCTCTCCAGGAAAAAATGTGTCCAAACTGTGGCAATCAGTCATGTGGCATACAGTGCAGATGCTGCAGACAGAGATTACTTTAATGAATGTTACTTTAATGAAGGAGATCATGCATTGTTACATTGCTCAATATCTATTTACTTGTTGAGTTTAACATATATGAAAAAACTAAAGATAAAATATTTTAACATGCTATTTTAAATTTTGCACAGGCCATATTTTTTTTCTAATATGTTAAATTCTGTAATTGTGCATTAAAATGTGCAGACATGTGTTCTGTGTAGAGGATATGTACATTTATTTTCCCTTAGAACATCAATGCACAAACCTCTGCATGCAACACAAGATTTTATTATTTTTAAAACGATCTTAATTCTAGTTTATCTATCTAATGTTTCTTATTTTCAGATTCACTTAAGCTGATTTGTAGCTTATTTCTAGTTTTAAGCAATTTTATTAAGACAAATTCTCTCACTATATTGGCAGATAATTTTGCAAGCACATTTCTTAAAACAAGCAAAATTACCTACCAATATAGTGAGACTAATTTTTGTAATAAAATCACTTAAAATAGGTAAAAAAATCTTTGGAAAGAAGTTAAAGAATCTTAAAATAGGCTTACAACATCAGTGCACAAACTTCTGTGTGCAACACTAGCTGTAACAAAATGTGCCCCTTTTGAAAGAAAAAAAAAATCTGTCTTTAGGGTCAAATTTGGGCAAATCAGACACATGCAATTAATCACAATTCATTTTACAAAATGATATGATGAATCATGAGTAATTGTTTTTATCATTTGGCATTCCCTCTTTGACAGTCTAGCATGGTCTTACTTGTGCAGTAGTATCAGATAGATGGCAAATGGAGAATCTTATCTTTAACAGAGGGTTAAGACCCCTATTGCTCATCACACTGAGAGAAAACAAATAGAATGTCTATTGTGTACTTTCCTCTACTCCCATTCATATTTGAACAGAATGAGGGCTCAAGAGAGCTTTGTGTTTACTTTGGTGAAGTGGTAGTACACACTTATGTTTCTTCTCAAAGTGTGATCACCTTGTGCTCTCTGTGTGTGTGTGACAGGCGAAACCCTCTCCACTTCCACTTCATCACTGACTCGATCGCCCAGCAGATCCTGGCCTCCCTGTTCCGCACCTGGATGGTGCCGGCCGTCCGGGTGGACTTCTATGATGCTGACGAATTGAAGGTCAGTCCTGCTGCTGAACCTGGATCGGATTACACTTGCTGAGTGGTGGATTAAACCTGTGGTGTAACACTATTTTCTGCTATTTTCTTATTTCTTTCCTGACCTTTGAATTTGTTGACTGGTCAGGCCTGAGGAAGTACTGCTGATGTTTTCAGCATCTTGTGTTTTCAGCATATTCTCAGTCCTGTACTCGGTTGTATTTTCCATAAGGGATAGATCAGAACTTAGAACTTGGAATAACTGTGAAAGTCATAAATTAAAATTTAAAGATCTTGATGAGAAAAGAAGCTTCTTGCTAATGTCATAAGTAAGTCGATGGATGCACCCTCAGGTCAAATTCAATATATATATATATATATATATATATATATATATATATATATATATATATATATATATATATATTTTTTTTTTTTTTTTTTTTTTTTTTTTTTTTTTCTATCCTTGCAATAATACAGTGCAGAAATATGGTTCAAACATTTCTGAATCTCTTGAATTCTCTTCCATCTTATTATGACATCATAAATGACTCCCATCCTATGAAGGGAGGGTTTGAGATACACATCATCTATGAAGAGGGGCTGAGATATGCATCATCTGCCTCTCACTATAATGGGTGGATTCATGTGTTTGTCTTCATTTTGTGTGAAACTGACCAATGGACACTCAGGAAATCACTAAGGACTTACAGATCATGTTTGAAACCCTTCATTCTTTATTCAGTTGACATCAGAGACACATGTGAAATGCCATGCAAAAGTTTACAGCATCAAAAGTTGCTGTAGGAGTTTCTCATTATAGAGAGAGCTGAGATTATCCTGATTGTCATGTCAAATCATATTGATAGGCAAATTTAAGAAGATATGCAAAAATCAAGAAAATGTCCTTAGACCTCTGAGGGTTTAGAACTAGAATACATCTGAACTCCACCAAAGAGCAGTGTAGAGCCTGCATCTTATGTATTTGTCAGATTTTCTTATAATGAAACCCCATTGCAGCCATCTAAAGGGTACCCCATCAAAAGCTTTACAGGACAGCGCTGATAAGCATAAAGCTCAATCTCATTTTACAGTCTTATTTTGCCTATTTAATAGACTAAATCTATCAATGCCATTTAGTTTCCTATCAGCTAACAAACTTGCTGTTTGATGTATGAGGTGAAACAAATTATAGGGGAATAATTTTCCACCAACTTTTCAAAATGCCTACCTAATTCAGATTGGTTTGGTATGCTCCATTCTAGAGAATTACACTGTACTGATTTGTTCACAGTGGACATGACAGGGTCCAGATATCCAAAGAGTTAAATACTACTAAAATCTCCTCCATAGAAAATATTTCAGTGAAACGCATTGTAAATCTTTTTCTGCACCAACGAAGAGAGTCAAGAGACTGGGTGCAGCAAGGCCGTTTTCATTAAGCAGCATATTATAACATCAGTAATGGCCCAGTCTTTGAACAGAGCTGTCTATCTGCACTTTCTCAGACTGCCATAAATTTAAAAATAGGCAGACTTTTCAACATATAATGCTGGAAACTTGGAAGTACTGAATAAAGAAAGAACATACAATAAAACAAAACAGAAAATTCCACAAGTGGTTATGAATACACTTCCTGATACTGGAGACATTGTTTCATGATGATTATTTTGGCATAAAATGTTTTTTTTTTCTTGGCAGAAAGGTACATGCAGCCTGTTGTAAGGCAGATTTTTTTTAGATTTGCCACTCTTTCACTATTCTAAACATTGCATACAAAAACTCTAAAAAAGCATTCACATAGATTCCCTGGTAGCTTAAAATAGCAAAAAAATGTCCATATTTACATTCTAGACATCATGACCCATGGATCCTATCAAGCCCATTGTAAAAAAAGTTTATAAGTTTCTTTAAAATGCATCATTTTACACTAAACCACTCTGAATGACTTCATTTATATCCCAAGAATTACAATATCAAATACAATTACAATTATAATCCACTTTTATATGTTTAAGATATACTGTATGACTAGGTTAGTATTTTTCTATTCTTTTACAAATGATACCTTGCAAATTTCAATATCAAGTTTGACTGAATGCCCATGCCTGCTTTCCATTGCTTTTTCCTTTTAGTCTGAGGTGTCATGGATCCCCAACAAGCATTACTCTGGTATCTACGGCCTGATGAAGCTGGTTCTGACCAAGACGCTGCCTTCTGACCTGCAGAAAGTCATTGTTCTGGATACTGATATCACCTTCGCCACGGACATCGCTGAGCTATGGGCTGTGTTTCATAAATTCAAAGGTTTTTCACATTTATCTCATTATCTAGATTTCAGGCATTCAATATCTCTTCTGTGTTTATTTTCAATTCATTTAAGACTCTTTACAGAATGCAAAGGTTATTCATTATCCTGGCAAATCTTGTTGCCAAATCTATGCACTCTCTCTAAATGTATGGTACATGCTTTGAATTAAAGAATTTTTTTTGTCTCTGGAATTATGAAGTTGCAGTAGATTTCATGGCAAGCAGTGCCACAAGGTTAAGCTCATTCATTGAGAAAACCATAGGGAGCATGGTGAGCCCTTCTTACAGTGGATCAGCCTGGCACTTCTTCAGTCATGAGTCTTAAGCTTTTACCCCTTTGGCCATGTGCGTGTAAAACTGTACACGGTGCAGGATTCTATGAAATCATCTGCACTACAGCAGAGTAAACACTGGCAAGCCTGAGTGGTAACAGACAAATTGGAAAACATAGGAAAGAAAGGGGGGAGGACATGGGCGCAAAGAGATGTCTGGAGAGCACTGCATGGGACTGCAATTCCCGAGCAATGTAGATCTCTGGGGGTCTGGATAAGTCTTTATTATGGGGTCATTCCTGTGGGTACTGTTTCTTCTGCCCTTTTACTCACAGACAGAGCAGCAGGCTCTCCTGTGTGTGTTCCTCTAGAGGAGCCATTATCACAATCAATCAGTGGAGTTCCTCAGGGGCTCGTTTTAGGGACCATGCAGTTTTTTTTTTCCCACATTCCAGACCAATAATGTACTAATGAAACTGAAACCATACCACAAGTAGAACACTGTAGAAAAGCCTCAGTGAATAGTTCACATCCAATTTTGAAATCAAAGAGAGTGCATAAGCAGCATGGTAAAGTGAAATGAAAGTTTTCTTTTGACAAATATGTTTAAAGCTGTTTTTCCTGGTACGAGAATGCTGCTTAATGACATCTAGTACAGGCCTCACCAAAAACTGTATTCACCACTCAAATATCTTGCTTTTGATCATGTATCAGAGAGTGGGTGATATTCTCAGTGCTTAACTTGATCTAGATGTAGCTTTCCTATCAGGAACAGGCACTATGATAACTGCAGGATAAAAGTCTTTAAAGAACATGATTGGTTTCAGTGCACAGCTAAAATTAGGAGAAAATACTTGCAGTCTAACTGTCAAAACCTATGTGGGTCTACATCATTCATTATGGAGGCTCTCTCCAGCACACAGGACTTTATGCCTCATTAGAGAAAGACTAATGAGCTGGGTAAAATTAGATAAACAACAAAAGCAGCAAATTATATCCATAATGGGTCCACTATGCTTGACTATTTAAGGACTTATTGGGAGTGACATAACAAGCCGTTTCTTTTAAACCCTAGATTGACAAGGTCTTTCATAATAGCAGAGACGTGCATATTATAGTGCACTTTTTAACATTATGCTGCATTTTTTTGCAAGGTACCATCTTCTTCGGCAGTCAGAATCTGAAAGCCAATCAAACTTTATATGAAACATGTCCCTTTGAGCCTATTCAGACAAAACCAATGCTCACTCCTTTCTGCTTCCAACAGTAACTTCTCTGGCCTTGAAATGGCTAATTAACTTTCTCTGTTAGCTTCTCTGCTTATTGATCCCCAAATCAACGATGTATTCACTAGAGGTCTTGCCTCTCAGGCAAAAGCCAATACAGGCAATTTAGAGATTTATAAGGGTTACAAAACAGTAAAACTTTCCATGCGCCATTGACACTGGGTTACAGGCACTTTAAAACTGAAGCCATATTCAGCAACGCTGAGTGCCTGTTAGGAGCAGCTAGCTATTTATATCTGTATCTAGAAGGGTGACACACTGTATCACATGAATGTATTTATCAGCATTGAAGCATGGGGAGATTTCTATCAGTTTGCAGCTTTTTATGCAGATTATCTGATGCTGCCGCACATTAACAATCACTGACAAGGTCATCAGAGATTCATGCTTGCATGCACACTCTTCCACATTCAAATATGGCTATAGCTGTTCCAGCTTCGCCACTGTCACTGAAAATTCCTCATTTGTATTCATATAGTTACGTTTGACTACAAGGAATAGGAAATAGGAATACATTTTTCAACCTAATCTCTATAAGTCAGTGCGCAGTTGGTTTAAGTTTTGTAATATTTTTTCATAATTCAATCAATAAGGTGTAAACAAAGTCATTCTGAGTGGTTTAATATGGAAAGAAGCATACAGAGTGAGAATTGTTCACAGTGGCGGTGAAAGGAACCAGATGTCTGACATGTCTTGCTAAATGCCTCCAAAAGATCCTTCACTGAAAGTTATTACATAAAGTGGTTACAAATACACTGCATGATGTCTGAGACATAGTTTTATGATAGTTTAGAGATAAGATGTTGGCTAAAAATGTATTTTTAAATTCATCCAAGTAAACTACGTTTACTTAATTACTGTCCACCAGTGCTTAGTTCTAACAAAGTGTAAAATCTAACCATGTGGAGGGTGTACTTTAGCCTGTTTAGTCCTCAGTATGAGTTATTTATATGTGTCAAAATTGTGCTATCGCCATCAGTGCCCACCAATGGAGAGATTACGATAAAATAGATGTGAACTCTCACAATGCTCAATTGTGTGTTGAAGTCATTCAGGATGAATCTCATGAAATATTTTTCTGATTTCTGTCAGTCATAGATGTTGCTATGGGGATACAAGGATGTGACTAAAAGCATGTTCTGCTTGAGCCTAATTAAATACATAAATTATCCATGTTACATTTGCCCCGTGTTAGTTTGTGCCCTGCTCTCCTGTACTAAATAAATAAAGACCCTGTCACATGAAAGGCTGAATAATACATATAAAAGAACATTCTTAGAAGACTCTCAGCCAGCGAGATATCCATGCCCTCTCTAATACCCATACGCACAGACACACGCACACAGCAGCAGTATATGGACATAGTAGTCTCATTAACGTATACGTCAGATGATGTTTAGCCAGTAAATGAGTGTGTTTTCCACACATGGATGCAGAAAATTCTCAGGTGAAGATTTCACTGGAAGGCCACATAATGTAATAGTAAAAGATCTTTTCACTGAAATCTGTGCATACTGCTGAAGGCTGCTCTGTATAGCAGCTATGAATTTTTGATTTGCTCAGCAGATTTTCTGGCCCAGTGGCAATTACAGATGTAGATCTGCACATGGATCTAAAAGAAAAACATGTTTTTAAAATGGAACTAGTTCATATGCTTTACTGCATGGCCATGGATTTTTTTTTTCAAAGCTTGTAGCTACAGACATAGTATTGTGATAGCAGGGACTTTCCCCTCTGCTTCTGTTGTTCGGCTGTATTCTGTGTATTCCACACAGCCGACTATTTTTCCCCACTGTTGATGTGCTGCTGCTTAAACTGTTTGAATGCATCTGTGCAGATCGGTGCAGGATTTTAATCAGTTCTTGTTTATTGCCGATTATATATCATTGTTACATTATATTATGATTCAAATGAGATGCCAATATTTTGACACTTCAATGAAGTCCTATTTAATGTGTTGCATTTTTCAGCCTATTTTCTATTTTTTTGCCTGAAAAACCTAAAGTGCGATTTTTGACCATTTGGCCAAAATTAACCTCTTATTCTCCAGGGTATATTTTGGTTTGTCCATCTGAATTTACATCACCAAATCTCAAGGCAAGTTATTCAGTAACTGCATGAAATAAAAGTAAAAATTAGCATTTATTTGATTTGTAAAAACTTTCAAATTCACAGAAAATTTGTTTTATGATCATACAAATATTGCTATATGCTTACAATTTACTGCTGAAAGCCAAAAATCTTTGATGCTCTTTGTATTATTTCATAAAAATCATTTTTGTAGAGCAGATCACTGAAGAAACATCATCTGTTTATAGTTTATAGTCCAGATTTGTGGAAAAATGGGTCAGCTTTCAGTAGAAAAAGAAATTGTGAGGTCAGCTTCTTTTATTATAAGGGTTTAAAATTGCATTACCCATCTATTTGACTGGAAGGAAGCCAGTTACAGCGTTCATGACACCCACCCCTTTGAACGTAGCTTATGAAATATGAAAGTTACAAAGAATATGACAAAGTGCGTTTTGGAACCACTGGTGGAGCATAAGAGGCTTTGTGTCTTCCACAATTGTTGCCTCTTACTGTTCTTATAACTTGTGGAGGGTCTGAACAAAAATTCTCATTGAAAAGCTTATTTATTTTCCCAGAAAAGTATTTCAAAATCTTTGACAGCCTATTTAGTTTTATTAATCACTTTAGTCCATTTTAATTGTTCAGCCCTTTTCAAAATCTTTGATTATTTGATTAATCACCAAAATAATTAGTAGATTAGCAGTAGAAGGGTGACTAATATAATCAATAGCAAAAGCCCTGCATTGAACGTGAAGGCTCACTAAAGTGAAAGGGACATGACTGTGATCTGCTTCCAGTTATTCCAGTCAGTCAATCTGATTTAATTTCATTATTACTTTGTAAGCCTATGCATCTACCCATCTATGTACCTCTCTCTCTCTCTCTTTCAGGTCAGCAGGTGCTGGGGCTGGTGGAGAATCAGAGTGACTGGTATTTGGGGAATCTGTGGAAGAACCATCGGCCTTGGCCTGCTCTGGGCAGAGGCTTCAACACAGGTGATCAACACAATACAGAAAGATGATATGACAATGAAACTGTCACAGTGTTGTCAAATATGAGTGAAATAGAAACAAATTCTAAGAAGTACAACTGTAAGATTGAGTTCATTTTAAATAGCTGAACCATTATATACTTGCAGTACTGTTTTCCCATCAAAAAGGCCATTACATGGAAAATAAAAGTTTAGTTTTTCAGCATCAAAAAAGCAGAAAACATATTATAATAGAAAATGACACAGATGCCTCAACAAGTACATTTTTCAGTATATAAAGTCCACTTTGCCTTTATTATAGCTCCCATTCTTTTCAGGAGACTCGGTTTCAGTTTTTCAAAGAAATCTGCAGGGATATTTTTCCATACTTCCAAAGTTCAGTCTTAGAAGTTGGTTGTATTTTCTGCTTCCCACCATCCAAGTATTCTCAAACACATTCAGTGATGTTGAGGTCTGGACTCAGTCCTTTCTTCTGAAAACACTAGCAGCTTCTTTGTTTGTTGCAGATGTTCTTTTTTGTCCATTTCCCTTTCTCAGTAAGGGCTTCATGGCAGCTCAACATCCATTCATATCCAACTCATATTGTTGAGTCTCCTCAAAGTGGAAAGATGGACACTTTTTTTAGTCTCTGACCTTTGCACAGCACAGTCAATCTCTTCAGAGCCTAACTTCTTATACTTTGCTCTTTTTTCCTACAATCTTAATTCAGTTACTATGCAATAACATCTAAGCATGCAATGAATGCAAAACCCCTCACCTCATCTTCAGCTTATTCTCAGCTCTACAGTTCATCAGCTTTTTAAATCCTGGACTATGGTTCAGTCCCATTTCCTTTGCCCCTGCCACTTAGCCCTTATTGCTCTGTTTTATGCATTCACATATAGGGGTGGGGTGTCCTGATTGTAGTTGAGATAGAGGGGTAGGGCAAAGTGTTTTGGCTACATGGCCCTCCAAACGGAGGTTTTTCAGAGATACAGTTTAAACAATGTGCATTGAGTGAAAAAATACAACTGTCAGGATGGCCACACAAGCAATCAAAGAAGCCCTCAAATGTGAATATTTTCTCTGTTAAAAAATTATGATAACCATTGTATTGTCTTAGTTTAATGTCATTTCAATGTATTATGGTCCTTTTCTTCATAAGTAGCATAAAAAGTGCAAGTAGTATGCTGCAGTCTCAGTAGTAGCTAAATTTCCTGTTCCACCTTTAATGATGCAGCAGTTACATTCTGGCACCTCAGGCATCAGATCCACCATTTAAGGTGGAATGGGAAAATTCAAGCAAGAAGCTGGCCAATAGCTGACTTCAGCTTCACATCACCGAAGAAGTAGTGGTAGGCGATAATGAATAATTGTCAGATCTCCCCTCTTTCAAAATATATCATTCCCTAAATTTAAAGACTCGCAGTGAGGTTGCTGAACTTTACCCTCCTCTGCAATCACTGCAGTCTGGCAGGGTTGCCCACAGCGTACTGCTAGTAGCTGTTAATGAAGTAATGTTAATTTGAGGGTTGTCGCATTTTCTAGGGGAAGATTTCAATCACTACCCCTTTTAGCTCAGTTCCAAGGGGCAAGGTGACACTCGCCAAGGGGTAGGGGTGAAAATAAGAACTGGAACTGGGCCTGAGTTTCTCTCTCAATATAGACTTCAGACTACAACCAGAGCATGAGATGCCAGGGGAGGCGAGGGGTCAAATGAATGACAAAGCATCTCTCTTTCAAAATGTCTATTTTGGATTAATAGGATTTCATTTATTATGATTTTTTAGGGGAAATAAAAAGTTAGTTAACATATCAAGAGGCACCAGCAAATGATCTAACATTGCATATAGTGAGTAACTAAATAGATGCAAAAATTTGTGTCTGGTGAGCTTATGATTGTAGGAAAAGCCTTGAATTGGTATAGAACCTTTACATCATGTGGGGGATCTTTAACAAGGTTCTTTACATTCATGCATTCATTTACAAAAATGGTTCTTTGAGAGTCCTCCAGCACAATATCCTTAAGGAACCCAAAGTGGTTCCTCGAAGATGTCTCTAACCCATTTTTGATAAATTTTTTGTTACATTTATGGCACTGTTTTTATGTGTGGGGGATGTGTGCACATTTGTGTGCGTGTTACAGGTGTGATTCTGCTGCTGTTGGATCGTTTGAGGAAGCTCAGATGGGAGCAGATGTGGAGACTGACAGCAGAGAGGGAGCTGATGAGCATGCTGTCAACATCACTAGCAGATCAGGTACAAACACACATACATCCACACACACAGTTGGGGCTGCTGAGCATATTCATGAGTACAACAGGTACAGCAGAGTCTCTTTCACTTCCTTACGTCCAGTTCATGTGAAGAAATATGTTGACATTCAGCGTACGCTATTGAAGTGCATTCTAATTGTACTGTTCATTAGATAAAACCAAGTAAATGATTTCTCTTTAAGACCTAAAGCCTCTGTTAGAAGCCTTTATTCTCCTGCTGTGATATTCCTGCTGACTCCACAGTCTCATTGGATTACCATTCACCAACCCCATGTCATCACCCCTTTATCACTGCTTTCATTATCTAGATTATAGCTGTTAATGCAGGCAATTAAATATGGAAAGTCGAGCGATGCAGTGTCTTTAGGAGGCCTTTTATTTTACAGCCGCCTTATATCGAATGAGACTGGTCCATTTCAGTCATGTTCACAGATGCCTTGGGTTGTTTGTATCTGATGTAACAGAATGTAAGGCTTGGTGTTGTGCTTTGCAGGATATCTTCAATGCTGTGATCAAACAGAACCCCTTCCTGGTTCACCAGCTGCCCTGCTTCTGGAACGTCCAGCTGTCTGATCACACTCGCTCTGAGAAGTGCTACAAAGATGTGTCCGACCTCAAGGTGAGTGGAAAGAGAGTGAGAGATGGAAAGGATGGTGGAAATATTAGAGTGATAGAGCAAGAGAGAAAACGTTTGTGTAAAAAAAAGTTTCACTCCATTTTACCTTCTTGCTGTTACTGCTATTCTGTTTAGATAGAGTAACAATAGTGTTGGACACTGCATCAATTAAAAATACGCACCAAGCCAAAACAACAGCAGTACACCATGCAAAATGTGCAGTAAGGTAAATAAGATCTATTCATGATGAAGGTCAGTAGCACACCAGTGTCTTTTTAAAAGTGTTTTTTTTCCTAGGCAGGGGTCAATCAAAATAAATATGTAAATGAGGTCATTACATATTAAAGACCCAAGTTCCATCTGGCTGCCAAAGTAGATACAATGAAAGAAACAGAAAACAAAGAAATCCAAAATTTTCACAAAAGCTATGAATTATGTGGGAGGCAGTGCTGGCAAATAATAGTAATTCTTTGAAGTAGTAATTTCTTTGAATGAACTACTACTACTGTAAAGATGCAGCAAAATTTAATCAGTAGAAAAAGATACAGGAGTTAACCGTGGAATATATAAACTCTGCTGCAGAACATTTAACACAAACTGTTACCCACTGTCAAAAATGGGGCAGGAAGAAAAAAAGAAATGTGAAAGGAAAAGGTTCCAGATTAGTAGGAGTCTCAGAGCCCAAACATATCAAATCATTTAACTTTTAATTAAGAAACTTTATCAGAAAATGTTGTTGATAGTTGAAAAAAATATGTACAAAATGAGTAAGAATTGTTAAGATTTTCACACAATTAACAATCATATTGATATGCTGAAATTAATTACAATGCAAGCCACTATAGCTATATTGTGTTTGACTTGAACTCAGAATTGAACTTTCTCATATGAAATTAAAAGTCCACTTGTAATTATTACATTTCAATTAGTAAAAACTTATTTTCACCAGTAAGGAATGAAAAATGTCATTTTCACTTGTGTAAATTGAACTCCTTTGTCAAATACATGGTATGTTAAAGCTAAAACTGCTTGCAGTAGCCTCAGTTCATACATGTAGTTTGAATCTCAACATGTCAGATTATTCTTCACTTCTTTGGATTATAGGCTAAACCTACTCTCCATACACAGTGGGGGATTCACCAAACATTTGATCAGGATCAAATAAGTTGGGGTGGCATCTCTACTAGGTGCTAACATTAGCAGTGTAGGCTCCAAAAATGCAACGTTCAACAATTTTGTCTGAAAACCCCTGACAGACCACAAGAAACAAATCTTTGTTTGTAGTGGGCTGTAGTAGTCGATTCTATGTAGATTAGAAGCTACTAAAGACAATATCAGATCATTATAAACAGCCAGAGAAGAACATAATTGAGCCCTTTGTTAACAGTGAGGAGTGGACCAGACTGACTCAGCCCCCTGTTCGTTTACCAAATTCTGGTTAATTAAACTATAGAACAGGGTCATCTTGGAGCTGCTGAAGTGTTTTGTTTAAGACTCATGGCAGTTCCTCTTTTGCAGTGTAGCTTAAACCAAAACTCACTTGCTCCAGCATGGTCCAACCACTAGGTGGGTCTGTGATTTAAATGTAAGCTACCAAATGATTAATTTGTTTCTGTCTGATTGGACAGGTGATCCACTGGAACTCTCCTAAGAAGCTGCGGGTGAAGAACAAGCATGTGGAGTTCTTCAGGAACCTTTATCTGACCTTCCTGGAGTATGATGGAAACCTGTTGAGGAGGGAGCTGTTTGGCTGCCCGAGCGAGACTGACCACAACAGTGAAAATGTAGGTACAGGTCAACATGTTCACATGTTGGAGAACATTGAAGAATACTGTTTCTACAAGCAGCTTTGCTGTTCGAAACCCCATGTAAAACCCACAGGAGTATATCTTTGTACCTTATCTTGCTTTCACCACCTTTTGTGACCGTGAATGAAGAACCACTAGAAGTCATTTAAAACCGGGAAAATCTCTTCTTTTGTGGAAAAACTGTGGAGTAAATCTTTAATGATGTGCAATAGCAAATATCATAACAAAACTCAAATAGTTTAACATATTTGAGTAAAAACTCCCAGCCAAGATTTAGTAAACAGTTACAACCTCAGAATCCACAGCAGCTGCAATAATGCCTGGCACAGTAGTGTACATGTAGGTCACGCAGCAGAAAGTCTTAACACAGTGCAGTCTCCAGCATGTGTCAGTAAATGCATTCTTTCATGCTGTCTGACTGTTTTCTCAGCTCCAGAAGACTCTGCTGGAGCTTGATGAAGACGACCCATGTTACGAGTTCCGACGGGAGCGTTTCACCGTTCACCGCACACACCTCTACTTCTTGCATTATGAGTACGAGCCCAGCGCTGACCAGAGTGACGTCACCCTGGTGGCCCAGCTCTCTATGGACAGGTATGAGGAAACCAAAATCACTTGGTGTAGGTTTGTACTTTGAAAGCCTGAACTCTTTAATGCTGTACAATTCCAAACAATATCTTTAATATTTATGTTATTCAGATTACCTCCCTATATAGGCCAAATAAAATTAAAGCTTTCAAAAAAGTTCCTGCTCACGAAGATTTTCATGGGAAAATGTAATGATATGCCCCATGGGTGGAGGTATAAATACACTGTGTGCACAATTATTAGGCAAGTGAGTTTTTTGAACATATTACCATTTTTAGGCATATTTTCTAACTCCAAGCTGGATAAACTTGAAAGCTTAATGGATTTAAGCATAGCAGGTGATGTGTATCTGTGTAATGAGGGAGGGTGTGGCCTAAGGAGGTCAACACCCTATATCAAGGTGTGCATAATTATTAGGCAGCTTTTTTCTTTAGGCAAACTGGGCCAAAAAAGAGATTGAACTGACTCTGAAAAGTCAAAAATTACCAAAAGTCTCTCAGAGGGATGCAGCAGTCTTGAAATTGCTAAGATATTGGGGCGTGATCACAGAACCATCAATTGTTTTGTTGCAAATAGTCAACAGGGTCGCAAGAAACGTGCTGAGAAAAAAAGATGCAAAATAACTGCCAAGGATTTGAGAAGAATCAAGCGTGAAGCTGCCAGGAACCCATTATCTTCCAGTTCTGTCATATTCCAGAACTGCAACCTAGCTGGAGTATCAAGAAGTACAAGATGTTCAGTGCTCATAGAGACATGGCCAAGGTAAGGAAGGCTGAAACCCGACCACCACTGAACAAGACACATAAGCTGAAGTATCCAGACTGGTCCAAGAGGAATCTGAAGAAAGATTTTTCAAAGGTTTTATGGACTGATGAAATGAGAGTGACTCTTGACGGACCAGATGGATGGGCCTGTGGCTGGATCAGTAACGGGACAGAGCTCCACTTCGACTCAGACGCCAGCAAGGTGGAGGTGGGGTACTGGTATTGGCTGCTTTTATTAAAGATGAGCTGGTTGGACCTTTTCAGGTTGAAGATGGGCTCAAAATCAACTCCCAAGCCTACTGACAGTTTTTAGAAGACACTTTCTTTAAGCAGTGGTACAGGAAGAAGTCTGCATCTTTCAAAAAGACAATGATTTTTATGCAGGACATGCTCCATCACATGCATCCAAGTACTCCTCTGCATGGCTAGCCAGTAAAGGCATTAAAGATGAAAAACTTATGACGTGGCCCCCTTCCTCACCTGACCTGAACCCACCTGAGAACTTGTGGGTAATTCTTAAACGGGAGATTTACAGTGAAGGAAAACAGTACACCTCTCTGAACAGGGTCTGGGAGGCTGTGGTTGCTGCTGCACAAAAAGTTGATGGAATCCAATCCATGAATGGAAGGCTTATCACTGTTATTGAAAAGAAGGGTGGCTATATTGGTCACTAATTTTTTTTATTATTATTATTTCTCAGAAATGTTCATTGGAAAGCTTTGAGTTGTTTGTTTATAATTCTCACTTGAACAGATGAAAATAAGGTCAGATGGGAAAATGTGTGTTTTTCATTTAGCTGCGTAATAATTCTGCACCATTATAGTTGCCCAATAAATGTGTACATATAGATATTCTCCTTAGAAAGCCAAAACCTCACTTTTACTTTCTGAAACATTCATGTTTGAGGTTTATTAACATTTTGGATTAACCGAGAGCACTGTAGTTGGTCATTAATAAAAATAATCCTCAAAAATAAGACTTGCCTAATAATTGTGCACACATTGTACAGTGATGAACACTGTCCACTTCATTACTTTAGAGGTGGAAGAACTGTGACATTAGTTTTCTTCATTATTTGCTGATTTTATCTTCATCTGATCTGAAAGCTGTCAAATAGAATCCTTATTTCAGCACTAGATTAGGTTATGTAAATGTTAAGCCCAGCATTATTTGTGTGTCTCAGGACTAACGTTGCCATTTAGGAAAAAAAACATTTTATGAGGGTTTAAAATATTATTTGATTAATACCATAAATCACTTGTACATTTGCCTCATCCTCACAATAAGAGGCTGTCAGGGAAGATTCATTTAGTATCCTTTATGAGAGCTGAGAGAGGTTTATTATTATTTTCTTTTATTATCTGCCTCAGTTATTATAGAGTTTTAAGACTTGCCCATTCAATTGGAAATCTCTCTTGAAAACTCATTGGAAATCTCTTTGGAAGACTCCCTGGATTCTTCTGTATCTTTGAGCTTAAGACTGTGAAGGTCGTAATGATTTTTTGATGAGTAAGTAGACGTATTGTCTTTATTGACTTCAACTGTTCCAAGCGTTCAGTGGCCTGATGAAAGCCTATGGTTGCTAATAAGCACCATTTCAATAGTGTGTGGAAGGTTTCTACTTCAGAGCCTTTGTTTGTTTGTATTGTTTACAACAGGAAAGCAGAAACTTCTGACGGCTCGTATTGATAGCCCTCAGGACAACAAGTTGGAAAGGCAACACAGATTAAGCCTTGTTGCTTCAATAAACAGCTCAGCAACATAGTAGCTCATTTCCACTTTAACAGAAAGTGGTTTTGCTGTTTGTCTACTGCAGGCTGCAGATGCTGGAGGCCATCTGTAAACACTGGGAGGGCCCCATCAGTCTGGCTCTTTACCTGTCTGATGCTGAAGCCCAGCAGTTCTTGCGCTACGCTCAGGGCTCCGAGGTGCTCATGAGCAGGAGCAACGTGGGATACCATATCGTCTATAAGGAAGGCCAGTTCTACCCGGTTAACCTGCTGCGCAACGTCGCCATGAGACAGGTCAACACCCCCTACATGTTCCTGTCTGACATCGACTTCTTACCCATGTATGGACTCTACGAGTACCTCAGGTAAGATTGCCCCCTACAGGAAAGGGATAGCAGGGAATAGTTAAATTACTAAGCATTGCAAGAAATAGCTGGGTGCCCTGAATGTTCTTAATGCTTCTTAGAAGAGCTGAGGCTTTCCTAGAGTTCCCAGAAATTATGCAATATGTACAGAACTGTGCAGAGACCACCCTTCATTTATTTAATTTACAGTCAATGTTATTCATTTTAGGAGATATTTCTGAGGAAATTAAATCAACTGAATCCAAAACTGGAGTTAAAAAATTTGTGAAAGTTGTAGAGAGAATGACTCCTAAAAATTGTGCAAGACCTGGTAGACCACCAAAACTCACAATTGCATAAATATTACTTAAAGCTTTATCTTTAAGAGAAAGGAGAAAATCAAGCTCCACTCTTGCTTCAAATCTGAAAAAATCCACAGGTGTTTCTGTCCATCTGTGGTGTGTGGAGAGTAAGAGAGCTGGATGTAAGCGCAAGTAAACTTTAACGAACAAGACAAACTAGCAGAAACGCTAAGTATGACAACAGCTCACAAACCACAAAGCTTTAAACTAAGAAACACACTGAGCAGAGCAAACCAATCGTAGGGCAGGCACACAATTACAACATGCAACCAAGTAACATAGACTACACAACCATGGACTGAAACAAAGGGCTTGATATAGCTTCTAACAATAGGGAACGCCTGGGTGAGGGAGGAGACAGGGACTAGAAAAATCCTAATAGGGAAGGCAGAAAAGGGGGCAGAGCAAGGAACCAAAACAAAACACAAGTACATGAACAAACAATCAATAGGCACGTGGCTACAACACAAGGGAACAAACAGACACACACGCACGCACACACAGAGAGACAATGTGGAAACAGTAACATCATCATTCCACTGTGAGAAGACAGCTCAACACTGTGGATCTGAAAGGATGTGTATCTGTCAAGAAGCCATTACTAAGAAAAGCAAATAGACAAAAAATAAGCAAATTCGCATTTGTGTATTGAAACTGGACATCTGACTTGTGCAGCAAGGTTTATGGTCTGATGAGTCTAACTTTTAAATTGGCATTACTCGGATTGTGAGAAGCAGTAAAATACAACCAACTGACTGACTGAACTTCGGAGGTGTGAAAACATATCCCTTCAGGTTTCTCTGAAAAACTGAAAGCATGTCTCCTGAAAAGAATGTAAGCTGTAATAAAGGCAAAAGTGGACACACTACGTGCTGAAAAAAAATATTTTATATTAGCTTCTTAATAATTTTTTTGTTAAAAATATATTTTCTCAGTTTGAAAAATTAATAACGTACTTAAAGACCAGAGCATCTCAACTAATCACATTTCCAGATGAATGATTCTGTGGATGTTTTTATGAATCAAGGTTTTCATATAATCAAAGTGTGAAAAGACTAGGTCAAAACAATCCAAGTCAGAATTTAACCATGTAACAGTTTTAAGTCATCAATTTGTTTTTGATATATTGCAAGGCATATTACAATCACAATATGTCCAAATTGCACAGCCCTACTTCATAATTAGTATCTGAACCACATATGATAACCATTTTGCAGGAAGTCTGTGGTGCAGCTGGACATGGCTAACACTAAGAAGGCTCTGGTGGTGCCTGCGTTTGAAACGCTGCGTTACCGGCTGTCCTACCCTAAATCCAAGGCTGAGCTTCTGTCCCAGCTCGACATGGGAACGCTGTTCACCTTCAGGTAAACTATAGGTTAAGGCATGTCTGTTGTGTTCACAGCCATGAGTGAATGGACTTACTGGGGATGGGTTGTCCTTGAGGATGCAGTAATGTCAATTGTACTCTAGGACAGTGATTCCCAACCCGGTCTTAGGAGCCCTCCTAGAAGGTACACATTTTGCTCCAAGACATATAGATAAGGGAAAAATCTGGACCTTCTGATGGCCCTCAGGACTGAGTTAGGAACTACTTCTCTAGAGAACAGAATTCGACCGTGCATCTGACAGTACATGTAAACCTTAGTAACTGTAATTATTTGGTTAAATTGCATGAATTACCTTATCAGTTTCCCAGCAATTTTGGAGCTAGATCATGGTAAACATAACCATCCACACAATGTGCAGTAACCCTGCCATCTGTAGCCTGTATTGTGTTTTAGCTGATCCAGTTCCATTCAGTTCAGTACAGACTGGTTAAATTGGCAGTTGCTTTGCCCAAAAAATTTAACTAATGTCTATTAATCTTAATTTTAGAATGAATAACCAAACACTTCATTATATCAATGAGGAACTGCAATTGTAAGATTTATTTGACTGAGTTACAAATCATGACCAAGGAAGGTAGAACATCTCAACTGGTCATTTGTAGGCTAGGCCTGGATGATATTTTTTTTGCCTATAAACTGATGTAATGAAAATCTGTGATTAAAATCACATAATATTATAAATGTAAGTGACTCAGCACCTTTTGGTAATAATTATTTTACCTCCTGTTGTGAAAGTTATAAATGCCCCCCCCACACACACACACACGCCACCCCCAGTG
Source organism: Pygocentrus nattereri (assembly GCF_015220715.1). Classification (NCBI taxonomy): domain Eukaryota; kingdom Metazoa; phylum Chordata; class Actinopteri; order Characiformes; family Serrasalmidae; genus Pygocentrus; species Pygocentrus nattereri. The sequence goes on along the minus strand of NC_051211.1, from coordinate 39,305,287 downwards.
GAGAAACTTCAGACTGCCAAATGGCAGATTCTTTCAAAGAAACATTGTTAGGACTTTTATGTAAAAAAAAACCTGGTAGCTACAGATGTCTGTGGGAAACAATGAGGTATATAATTTTTATGTTCATAGTTGAACAGAAAATGCTAAGGATTTTATTCAGATGATATGTCACACTAATGGGAAACTTGCTACAGAGACAGTGGAAAATTTGCTTCACAATAGCTTAATGTTTTATAAAAGCTGCTTCATTATCCAGTGGTTTTTAGAGTTAAAGTGAAAAAAAAACATTACATGAACATAATATTATTTAGCAAGCTGTTTACAATCAGTTACTCCTGTCTAGTTCTCTATCAGTTCCCTTTCTCATTATAGCAAACGACACACGCATCATCATTGAGTTCCTTGTCAATCATCACTGATATCTACATCGCCTTTTGAAACACTTCTATCACCCAAGAATAGCTCAACTAGTTTGCGCTGAAGTCCCTGTGGTTACTGAACAATAAGCCATAGTATGTAATAAACCTGGGATCTTAAGGGCTTAAAAGCTGTTTCAGTAAACCATCTCAAACAAGAAAAGTTCATTTATGATCTGTGGTTTTATGTGAAAGTAATTGGACTCATTAATTGGTACTGGCTGAGTTGATTTTACAAATTTTTAATCTTACCTACATGCTTTTAAATGTAGTGAGCTTAAAAAGGACAAATGTGGCTTTAATTCTGTTCTTTATTAATTTCATTAGCATTCTACACCTTCTGACCTTTACAAATCAATTCCTCAGGTATCATGTATGGACAAAAGGCCACGCTCCGACTAACTTTGCGAAATGGCGAACAGCCACAACGCCATACAGAGTGCAGTGGGAGGCGGACTTTGAGCCGTATGTGATGGTGAGGAGAGACTGTCCTGAGTATGACCGCAGATTTGTGGGATTCGGCTGGAACAAAGTAGCCCACATTATGGAGCTGGACGCACAGGTAACTTACTTGACCTGAACTTTATGCTCACTTATTTGAATAAGCCAAAGAAATTTTGCTGAAGACTTAGAGCAGGGCTCAGACAGGCAATTAAAAAAAAACTGAGCAGACACAATATATTAATTTTGTCGATTCTTGTCTTCAAACACCAGCATAATATTCTCAAATCAGTTATATAACTGATTATAGTTTTTACTTGACTTATCTCTTTAAGTGCCCATCTAGTCTGAGTCAGATAGCTAAGCTATTTTTCTTGTTAGTGCAGCACAACAACAATCAGGCTTGGTTATCTGTCTAAATCCTGTTTCACACATATGCCTTGCTTTTCATTTCAGTGCTCATATTAACAGGTCAGAGTTTTCACACAGCCTCCACAAGCAGAGTGGCAGTGCATACCAGATGCAGCATAGAAGCCATGGATCATTTAGAAAATAGCCAAGGTTTCTATTTTGTATGCCATGCAGCAAAAAAGTAGGTCTATTGGGAAAATCATCCAATAACAAATCAGAAAGCTGTCAAGTAAATATGCACCATACTCTGTTTTTATTGAGTAAAGACACTGATTTGACTGAATGGAAAAAGGATGACTATAGAACATGCTTGCAAATGCTGGATGTGTGTATGGCCACTGCATGCAAGATGCTGTAGAATGCTTATGGGTAAAACAGACCTAATGTGTAACTTAATGCAGTATTATGTTTAGAAAGCATTTATAGTAAACTCAGTTTGCCTTGCATGTTTTCCATGAACTGTGTAAGAGGTTAAAACAGAACAAGCAATTAGTGGATAAGCTACGAACACCCTATATAATTGTACATTAAGCATAAGATGTGATCTTGATCCAACTAAATTTAGAAGGTCAGACTAGTGGGTTACATCTAAGAAACAGTAAATAATAGCTAGATGAATGGACCAAACAAGCTTCATCAGAAACATTTATTAGTTTGTTATATAAACTAACATTATTGTCCTTATGCTGGGTTCACATGAACTGACCATGAAAATCCAGTGAGAGCAACAGTTGCTGCATGTTCCAACCTGTGAGTGTGTTACATACACAGTGAATGGTTCCTACTCTTCCATGATAGTAGCTTCTCACTCTCACTCACGTTCAGGTCCAACTGTGTACCTTAAATAAGGTTTTCATAACATAATGTTTGTAACAGGGAAATTCCACCTCCGCATTTAACCCATCCGTGAAGTGAAACAACACATACACACACTAGGGGGCAGTGAGCACACTTGCCCGGAGCGGTGGGCAGCCCTATGCAGGGCGCCCGGGGAGCAATTGGGGGTTAGGTGTCTTGCTCAAGGACACCTCAGTCATAGGCTGTCAGCTCTGGGGATCAAACCGACGACCTTCTGGTCACAGGGCCAGCTCCCTAACCTCCAGCCCACGACTGCCCTAAAAATATGGAGCACTTCACAGATTTGTGTCATCCTTTCACAGGGGCCATGCTAATCTTCTCTGTATCGATCCCATTTTAGTATATGCGCTGCCGTAGCGAGTAGATGTACCCTTGAAGGTACCACCTCAGTGATAAGAGGCGTACTGACCCAGTGACAATTTTGTGGAGAAGCTTTCAAGGGAAACTGTATCTTTCCACTTTGTTCTTGCTTTTGTTAGTTTGCTACTCATTGATTTGGCCATAGCTGTGTGCACTGTCCAGCATGGTTTGCCAAAGGTGCTAAAAGTATTGTTGTAAAGGCCATTTAAAAATTAGCAACTGGGTTTGCATTAATGCGGTTAAAAATGAGCGGCATTAATAATTTATTGCATTAGTGCATTATTAACTTGTTAACTTTGACATCCCTATTATGTCAAATCTTAAAAAAAGTAAATCCTCCAAGTTGTCATTATTTTAAATGCATTTATTTTAAAATGTAAGACAAGTGGCACATTAAACCTTTAATACAATCAAAATGATCAAATTATTATGATGACAAGACTGCATTAATCATGCAGATGTAAAGGTGGCATTTTGCCCTAAACCTTCTGCGTCCACGTCTAAGATTATCATTTCCTCTTATTTTGAAGCAAAATTGGAATATTAGTAAACTTCTTTTTGTGCTATGTATACATAAACTGCATGAAGCTAATAACTACACTTTGTTTCAACACTCCCACAACCTAGGAGGCTTCTGCACCAATTAAATGACACTGCTGCACATCTTGCATGCCAAATGGTCATGAGAACATTGTGTGGGTTAATGGAGCACATTGAAATGATTTATTTGATTAATTAAAATAGATCAAGAAATAATTAATTCAGATTTTAATCTGCAGTGTTTAATACATTCCTTATTCTGGCCCACTTTGTTGACAATACTGTAATCAATCCTCTTCTTGCTTATGTTTTATTTTCTTTACCTTGGCCAGCTACTTAGAGCCCTGAGTATTTATCTCTGGTCTGTATGCATTTGCATCACTAGGAAAAATAATCCAGATACACCAAAATGAAATGTAGATCACACAGTATCTCTCTGTGTAACAGTGTTTTTCTGCACCATTTACCTCAGGTTTTATCAGTGAGGAGCCCTCAGGGCTTTCTAAGCCTTCAGAGAAGGCCTATTGATTTCCAAGAAATATATAACAGTATTTTTTACTTCATTTTTATTTAATACAGTCTTTATGCTTAATGCATGTAAATGCTGCAAGCATTTTAGTACTGCGCTTATTACGTTGTTAAGTTTTGGTAGGAAACAAAATGTGTGTGATTTTGAAATGAAATGTTTTCTTGTAATATCTTGGTACATACAGCCAAGCAAGCCTCCCCATTGGTTAGGCCTTCAGGAGCTGGATAGAAGGCTTCACACACTAGATTAACCACCACCATAATTAGGAGGTGACAGTGGAATCAACCAATTACGTTTTGAGTTCCAATTGGTGGGACAAATTTTGTGAGAAGAACACATCACTCTGGACCTATTGGAAGTCTTGGATACATCACTGACTGAGAAAACATGTTGATGTCTAACCAAGTTTCAGTCAGTTGTTAGAAACTGAAAAAAGTGGTTGCTCTTTGCTGGAGCACTTTACTGAGTCACTGTAAAAGTGTTACACACAATGTAAAAGGTATGTTATTGTCTAAAAATATAAAAGTATGCAATATTTTGTACAAGTTTCAAATGTCCACGATTATTATAGAATGGCCAAAAATGTTCATTATTAGCATTTGCTTACTCACACTGGGGATTAGAAAAACTTAACAAAAATATTAAGTTAAGTTTTTTGTTTTATGTCCATGTTTTTGATATTTATGGCCCTAACTAGAACCCTAGTAATAGTCACAGTTCATCCTGTGGTTTTTATGATTGATGTTGAGACAAGTACAGCATTAGAACTTTCTGTCAGTGTTATGGAATAGTTGTCCGTTCATATGTCATATAATAACAGAGGTCCTAAATCAGCGCAGATCAATAGGAGTCATAAAAGTAATATTTAAAAATTGCAGTCTATGGAATGAATGGATTCACATCTGATTCTTAAAACTGTCATAGTACAACAAAACGAGCATTGATTTGAGCCGCAATTGGTCAGTCAGTTTCTGCATATTATTTACATGAAATATCTTAATGTATTCATGTATGAGCCAAAAGTAAAGGAATCTCATACCCAGTTAGTCAGTTAGTTATTATCCTTGATTAAGTTTTTATTTATGGCATTTGGCTGATGCTCTTATCCAGAGCGACTTACAATTTGATCATTAATATTACTAATGATTTTGATTATTTAACCGCAAACAAGCATTTTTTCTGGTTGTTATATGTTCACTTCACTTCACTTTTGACCAAACAGAAGTTTGACTGTGCTAAAACGCCAAAGGTAAACAAGTCCGTTGTGTCTGTATAATAAGGGCTGATGTCATTTTGATGACATGATAGCTTTTATTATTTATTAAGCTCATTTTCTGGTTTCCTTTCACAGGAATATGAGTTTGTGGTTCTGCCGAACGCCTACATGATCCACATGCCTCATGCGCCCAGCTTCGACATCACCAAGTTCCGCTCGAACGAACAGTACCGTGTTTGCCTCAAGACTCTGAAAGAGGAGTTTCAGCAGAACATGTCCCGACGCTACGGCTTCGCTGCACTTAAATACATGACCGCAGAGAACAACAGCTAGCAGCCTCTATTCTGCTGAAACTTAGCAGGCATTGCTTCTGAGTTAAAATAGTGATGGACACTAAGTGATGGCTTCAGAACAGAGCGGCTGGTACGCTCCGGACAAAACAGAAACTGCAGAGGGATGAGTGACTTTTTATGCACATAACTCCGTCCACACCTCCGGCCAGATGGATTTACATGGGAAAGAGTTAATGGTTAATCCAGTAACCTGCTTTAAACCGGAAATTTGCCTCTGATATGTATACATTTTCTTTATTTTTTCTTTTGTCTCAGCACGATTTACTAATAGCAGAACAACTTCAAAACAAATTTCAATATTGTTTTATTACTTTTAGGTCATCTTTTAGCTTGTTTGGAAGGATTTATGTTCTCAGTGTAATATCTCCTTAATTTGTGCAAAGTTAATAAATTAATCAGATTACAAAAATGAGGGTGTTAGAATGGAGATATTTACACTGGTATAAACCAAATTTGAATATATGAAATGGTAAAAAGACTTTAAAATCTATGTTCCAACCTTAAATGTAAAATGAGAGTGAAATACAGTCACAGAATCAGTTCAGCAGCCAGGCTTTCAGCATCCAGTGCAACAAAAGTTTGAAAATAACCCACATGAGATTAGAAACCTGAATTGGACTGACTCAGATGAATCAGCTGTAGATACAGGAACCATTGTGGTCATTAATTAGTTAGTGCCATTAATTCACTCACAAAATGAAGACTGAAGGTGGCTTATATGTTCATACATAAAGTGGGTAGAAGAGCAGCAAACTGTTTTTTTTCTTTGTCTTTGACAGTGCAGATTATTCAGTATATTTGGATCTCTTCTCCTTGAAAATATCATGCTGTACTTTACTGTTATGGTGAAAACGACATTATGGCACTAAATGAAGGGCTGCAAGCGGTTCCTTTGAGTCATGAAAAATTCCAGAATAATGATGTTAAAATGAATATGTTTATTTTGATAATAAAAACATCTGGACACACATCACTGTCTTTGATCTTCAGGTGTGCCTGTGTACACTACCATGCATACCATACATTGTTGTTTTTATCTTTTTTTTAATGCGTCATCTGCATGAGCAAGCTAGGCCTACACAACCGTGTTCATTTATAGTCTGATGTGTAAAAGGCTGAGTCATGTTCCACTTGGAGCAGCCAAATCTTCCAGGCTGTGGCAGAATTGGGTAACGAGAAAAGAAATCCAGTCACTAGCTGTCATTGCTTCTTATAAGTAGACTCAAAATGACCCTCCACGAAAATATCACTCCTCCAACGCTCGTCCTGTAAATGCAAAACATTTATGTAGGGGAAAAGTCCCATATAAGATCACGTACCCTGTAAGGCTGTTGCACTTTTTTATTGTTCAATATTTTTTAAAATGCTAAAAATACTTGAATATGAATGTTGAATTTCATCCAATAAACACACAGATTGTGTGTCATTGTGAGTTTTGAGCAGATATAATTAATTTGGTTTGAAATACACTATATGGCCCTGACCATCATACCTATTTAAGCTTGTTAGACCGCCCATTCCAAGACCATGGACATTAATATGGAGTTAGCCCACCTCCCCACCCTTTGCAGCAATAACAGCCTGTACTTTTCTGGGAAGACTTTCCACAGGAATTTGGAGTGTGAGTGTATGTATGTGGGAATTTGAGCCCATTCAGAAAAGAGAATTTGTGAGATCAGCCACTGATATTGGACAAGATAGCCTTGCTCACCTTCAACGTTCCACTTCATCCCAAAGGTGTTCAAATCATGTCTTCATGTGCACTGCTTTGTTTTCAGGGGTGCAGCCATGCTGGAACAGTAAAGAGTCTTCCCCAAACAGTTGACACAAAGTTAAAAGCATATAATTGTTTAAAATGCCTTAGTATGCTGCAGCATTAACATTACCCTTCACTGAAACTAAGGGGCTCAATCCCTGAAAAACTGCCCGAGACCATTATTCCCCCCCTCCACCAAACTTTACGGTTGGCACAATGATTTCCAGTAGGAAGCCTTCTTCTGACATGCGCTAAACTTAGATTCATTCATCAGACAGCCAGATAGTGAAGCATTTTGCATCACTTCAGAGAACCTATTTCCACTGCTCCAGAGTTCAGCAGTGACATGCTTTACACCACTCCAGCCGACACTTGGCACTGTGCATTGGGATTTTATGCTTCTGTGTAGTCACTCAACCATGGAAACCCATTTCATGAAGTTACACACAGTTCTTGTGCTGACGTTGCTCCCAGAGACAGTCTGGAACTCTGTAATGCACACTACCTGTATATGCTTCAGTACTTGACATCCCCACACTGTGAGTTTGCGTGGTCTACCACTTTGTGGCTATGCTGTTGTTGTTCCTAGATGCTCCCATTTCACAATAATAGCACTTACAGGGGGCAGATCTAGCAGGATAGAAATTTCACAAACTGCCTTGTGTAAAGGGGTCATCCTGTGACACAGCCACGTTTAAAGTCACTGAGCTTTTCAGTAGGACACATTCTATTGCCACTGTTTGTCTATGTAGGTTGCATGTGCTTGATTTTATACCCCTGTTAACAATGGGTGTGACTAAAACACCCGGACTCAAAAATTAGGAGGAGTGTCCACATACTTTGGGCCATATAGTATAGTTCCCAGAATATGATGGGTGCTCATGAATAACATGTTCTGTAGAGCAGAATGATGAATCAACTTATACATGGATTGACACCTGCATGACCCAGAAATATCTACAACTTTGTAAAAATAAACAAAGTGAGCGTGTACAACTAACAGTACTAATAAATGTGATTAGTAGACTGAGAGAATCTTAGTCAACTAAAAGCACTATGATTAGTCAACTGGTCAGCTTAGATAGAGCAACCTGAGTTCAAATGTTCTGTTGTTCATAAAGGCATCAATTATTAAAATTAAAAGGTGCAAGTGGCTCATTTAAGCCCAGACCATAATTTCATTTTCATTGTCCGTACTTCATTCAGTATTTTTTTTTTTAATAAATCAAAATAAAGTTGCTTGAATATGTTAAAAAGTGGCTAATCTTTATTTAATTATAAGATAAATCCATATGAAAAATGACATTTCATTTTATTTAGGTGGGTTTATTGGGTGCATTCCCCCTACATTGAAAAGAAGCATGCAGTAAGGATTTAATACTCTTGATTCCAACTTCCGACCTGAGGAAGCAATTAGTTTGCTGGCTAACTAAACAGCTACTGTGTTTGTGTGGATCAGGCAAGCAAAGAAAGGGAAATTCAATCACTATGTGTGACTGTTTCATTTTAGCAGACACAAAACAGACCTTCACAAAATGTCACCACTAGAAAACTCAGCTGTTATATCCAAGAAACCTTTTCCTAGAGTTCTCAATCAGCGCTTAACCCAGGGTGCATGAATCATGAAAAAGGCCACAGCAACCACTTCCATTCCTTCTGCTGTGAAAGTCTTCTGTGTAAGTGTTATTCAGTCAATCTGAGTTTGTTAAAGAAAGCTATTCACTTTTCAGGCTGAATGGGTCTGATTGGACAGTCGTGTGGTCAGAGGGCTTTTATGCTCTGCATTTGTCACTTAAGCCTTTTACTCAATGTTTTCTTTTCTTAATTTGATTCAGTACTTTCAATTCATCCTGGTCATAGATATTACACTTACTTATACTTATATTACACTTACTTATATTACATATATAACTACAATTCTAGACCCAATGTTTTCAGTGATATAAAGCCAGTTTGGTGACTTTGGTGAAAATTATTATAATACACACTCTTTAAATAGAGATTCTTCAAGGGTTCTTTAGGAAGGGTAACTGCTATACAGACACAAACTATTTAAATGCATAAATTGTTCTTTGCATTGTTTAAAGAACCTTTTAAAGATGAAAAGCGACAAACAGGGTTCTGCTATTGTTACATGTCATAGAAACTTTCTTTCGTACCATTTCGTACCTGTTGTCTACGAATACACAAGTCCGAGTAGGAAACTGTAAAACTGTGCCCAGGAAGATGAATAGCACTGCAGATGATTCTCAAATGACTGCATGAAGTTATAACAAAGCCCTTACAGGCAGTAGTCAACCATAATTCTTAAACCTCAGCCCACTGATCTCCTTCCCTCATCTGAAAAAAAAACAGTCTAGTTCACTGTGTCCCCTCCCACAGTATTGAAAAAGTTAAGAAACCAAAAATAAGACAATAGTTCAGCCTTAAAAGGCAACAAATAAACAGCACAGAGACAGTTATCACATAAACAAAATAGATTAATTGGGTAAGCAAAATGCAAATCCTCCTTACTCATAATTGCAAACTCATACAAGCTCTGTGAGAATATGGAGATAACAGCCCGGGGTTCACATCACGACAACACGCAAAACCAAGTAGCCAGGAGCAACAGACACATTAGCGTCAGAAAAATGACCAGTAATGCTGCAAAATGCCCGTTTTCCCAAATAAACTTTCATGTAACACAAACAGTGTCAGGTGGCCAAAAGCCAGCAAATTTTAAATAACCTACCCTTTGATCAGGGCTTTTTGCTTCATATGGCTATGAATGGATCATTTGCCTTTAAATTCATCAACAATTGCTTCTCAAGCATTCTGATGGTGGTGTGCTGACTTGGGCAAACTTCCTATCTCAAAAATTTCATCTGGCCCAAGCATTAGAGCTTTTGCTCCTTGGTGGATTCTGTCATCCAGGTGTATCATGATGTAATTGCCGGAGTTGAAATACCTCTTAAAGCCTATTTTGCACCAAATTAAGCTCTGGTGTAGGTCATCCTTTGCCGATTAACTCCAACCTTTCATTAAAAGTGAATCTAGAAAGTGGTATGGATGATCATTTTACAGCGATAACCTCTTGACTAGCGGTAACGTTACTTTTGGCTTCTATGATGAACAAACAAGCTAGGTAGTTTTTTTTCACTAGCTTTGTGTCTCTGGATAGAATCTGATAGACGCTCAGTTTGAAGCGATTGTGTTTGCTCAGATATGGAAATCTGCACTAAAGAAGAAATGATTCAGAAGAAACTTTCAATTTTTTTGGTAATATTAAGTTTTGACATCCGGCCATAGTCCAGAAAGGTATGATGGTACCTGAAGCCCTGAAATAACATTTTTGTGAAAGGCTGGTAGCTCATGATCTAATGATGATCACATTTCTATGTAAATCCATTCTTCACTGGCCATTGTTGCCAAGTTGCACAAGCTTTATATGTTGGCAAAAATCCTGTTCAAGATAATGAGAAATTGTACTTTCTTGTCAAAACACACAAATTAGAGTGATAATAATTTCAAATGATATGACGATATGAAAAGAGAGAACAGGAGTAGGTTTACCATTATATTACATTATAATTTAAAATATATAATTTTTTGACAACTGAAGACAAAGAACTTTGTGCCATTCTTCTGTTACACAAGACTTCAGCTGCACCATATGGGATCTTCATTGTCATGTTTTTGCGCTTCATAATGCTCCAAATGTTTGCAGTGGGAGACAAGTCTGGACTGCAGGCAGGCTGGTCTAGCATCCACACTCTCCGATTATGCAGCCATGCTGCTGTAACATGTGCAGCATCTGGCCTGGCATCATCATGCTGAAATAAGAATGGACATCCCTGAAAACACGTTATCTAAAAGACAGCATAAGTTGCTCCAAAATGTGCATTAAGGGTGCCTTCACAGATGTGCAAGTTAACCATGCTATGGACATTAATACCTCCCATAACATGAGAGAGTCCATTATCTTAGGTTGACTCATCAGACCACAATACACATTTCCACTGTGCATCAGTCCAATTCAGACCAAGTTTGACATATGGCTTCTGGTGTGCATAGCACAGTCTTAACTTAGCATTTATAGTGGGGAGCAGTGTTTATTGATGATGTTTTTTTCCTGAGCCCACAGAAATATCTCTTTTTAATGCAGGACTGAGGGACTGAAGGCCGTGGGCATTTCTCCAGATTTTCTTTAATCTTTTGTCCTAACTTTTTTTTTGGAATTATTGTTTGGTTGAACAGGATTTCCTTCTGGCATTCTGTAATGACCGTCTACATGCAACAGTTGTCACAAAAAAGATTGAAAAAGATTGCATATGTGGGCAGGGCATGGACAGGTCTACTGAGAATGAGAATCCTGCTTATATGAAGACAATTAGACCAGACAGCAGTTCAGCATTTATACCAAACCAAAGAAAATGAAAGCTACTAATGCTGTTGGGTCTCTCTGGAGACTGTTAGGAAGGGTCTCCTTGAACAGGAAAGTTAACCCTTACAGTGACCTTGTGCACCTGCCAGTCATTTCTATTACTGTTTACCCTGTATGCTCTTACAGCCTTTCAAACACTGAATCAAGGGTCATTTAATTTTTCTCGCCAAATACTCAATTGGTCTGATACATGAATAGTTCCATCATGAAAACAGCCTCTCAACTCTAACAGACAATAATTCTTTTATGACAATACATTATATGTGTTTCTAGCCTGTTGTAAAATAATATTTGTGTGAAATGGTTCATTGTAGAGAAACTTACCAACTCCGATTTCTTTACAGCAGTGGTGATAGGAACGAGGGGTCACGATGTCTACAACAGAAATATAGCCATTTTGTTTACTATTCAGAATGACCAGTGTAAGTGTTGTGTAAATGCTCTATGTTCATAATACATAATTACTAGTCATAAACATTTCTATAAATTCTTGTGATAAATGAATAATCTGTTTAAGGTTAAAATGTCTGTGATTTGAGGTAAAGTTAGTTGTCACAGTTAAAATACAGCAAGTAAAATTTCATACATCTCGCGAGAATGTGCTGTGTTTACCGAAACTCAGAATTGGGGGAGGGTTTGTTTTTTGTTCTCATAGACTGCAGACTAGCGAACGTCTCTCACGAGGCTCTGTTATATTGTATTTAACGTCTTAATTTGGATGCCAGAGGCCAAAACGGACTATCTAAGAGACTTTCGGAACACTTTCAAAGAGTCAAGAACCTCTTTTCACAACAAGCGGCCAACGAGGTATTTGTTCTACTCGTAGAAAGTTTTGTATCATGCTAATGCTAAGCGCCATTTCATATTTGTCTATAAACGGTGTATTGTACGGTTTATTTATGTATTTTGTACTATATTCATTTAAATATATAGTTCTCACGGCGTGACAGAGTGACAAGACGTGCCCAAGAAATAAACGCCTGTTCCAAAGAACCAACCTGTGTTCGTGTTGTTGCGAAGAGAGCTACAACCAGTGAACCAACACATGCTCCTGGGTTTTTCTCTTTGGCGATGATGCTAAAATAATGGGGGGTTCTTTGGGGTCTATTTTGCCTTATAATGCCCTGCAAGTAGCCCTCTGCCATTAATGGCTTTTAAAAAATGTTTTGGGTCAACATTTTCTCTCAAAACAATGTCTCAGCATCAGGCAATGTATTCGTAACTATTTCAGGTACTTGCTATCTTTGAGGGAGCTTTTAGAGGTGGACGTCTGGTTCCTATCGCCACCACTGTGAACAATTTTGACTTTTCAATTTTGTTCAGTGTTTATTTTTCAAGTTTCTTTAGAACATTTCACACCAAACCACTCTGAACGACTGTTAACATTGTAACCACTTAATGATGCCAAAATTTTGAAACATCAGTGGACTTCCTCTTTTAATCCCTTATACTAAATTACATACTAAGGCTTACTATTCAGATATATAGAAGTATGTAATAAAACTTCGGACCCACTGGCGAGCCCTGGCCATTTAAGGGGTTAAGTGACCAGCAGGAAACAAAGAATAATGCTTAAGAGGATGTAAAAAAATATTTGACAGTTCCCTTTGATTTTACTTCATATTAGTAAAATGTGGTTGGTTAGTGTAGTGGTTAACACCTCTGCCTTCTACGCTGTAGACTAGGGTTCAATCCCCCACCTGGGTAAACACCCTACACTATACCAATAAGAGTCCTTGGGCAAGACTCCTAACACTACCTTGTGTAAAATGATCAAATTGTAAGTCGCTCTGGATAAGAGTGTCAGCCAAATGCCATAAATGTAAATGTAATATTTGACTAGGCATTGATTTCAGGCTTTACATAGTGCAGTCGCTTCTTACTCTCATGGAGATGCTACCTATACACTGATTATGAAGTACATTAGAGAACTTTCATTTTATATGTAACCTTGTCACTCTTACGGTTGTATTTGATGCGTGAAATAGGAAATGAATTATTGGCTGGGCACCCATCCCTGCATCTTTTGTGAAATGAAAAGCGAGATGAGTTTGTCTTGGAAATCAATAGGATATTGCTGCAGATCTCTCCTCAGTGTGATGATGTCTGGATTTTCATTATCAGTTGTTTACAGTTAGATGCATGGCAAGATTTTCAATGGTCTTCACCTTAAAATGCACATTTCAGTTTGTGGCAAGGTTGCAGCAGCTCTGATGTGGCTTTCGTTCTGCTTCTGAACCTCTGTGAATCATTAAAGAAGTTAATCAGTCCACTGGATCTTAGCTCGCTGCCCATCCACTTTCAGTGAGCTTTGTAATGCAATGTGATTACAGTTGACATTACCAATCAAGCAGATGATTAGCTTTCAAAGCAGACATGAAATATATTTCAAATATGCTTCGGTTTAGTGCTGCAGACATTCACAGCTGCCTGATTGCTTTTTCTAGTGTTTCAGGGACACAGTCCAGTACATAGGATCATAGAATGACTTATTTTCAGGCAGATTGACAGGAAAGTTCTGCATTTTGAGGCCATAGCTTACAACAGATTCATGTAGCTTACAAAGGCCTCCCTCAGTATAATGGTGACATTTGGAGAAATCTCATTCACCCTAATGAGAAATTGTAGTGCACAAGATTCTTGTCAAAATACAGAAATGTATTGTCATTAAATTAAGTGTTATTGTGTTATTAAATTAAATGTATTATTAATTTCAAATAATATATACATTGTATGCAAAAATGTGAGCACCACTAGTCAAATGACATGTTTTGTTGGTTGTGTAAGTGAAAATAAGTTACACATCCATTCATCTGCTGGGAAAAGTATAAAACATTAAATGTGGCCTGTGCAAAAGTTATGGCACATAATATTTAGTCTTTGTTTCTCCATAATGTTAAACTCAGCAAATAAATGGAAATTGTGCCCTAATGAACCAAACACTGAACTTTATTTCCTGTAGAAAATAAACTTCTCTTAGAAAACCAACAACAAGTGTCATATGACCAAAGGCTTACAAATTTTTGCATACGACTATACACATGTGAAAGGTCACACTGTTAAGATTGGGTGTAGTTTTTAAGTCTTGCAATCAAGCTAATGTTAGCATGGTGGCAAATTCATCATTCTGATTCATGATTCATCATAGCATTTTAAACTGGAAACAACGTTTTGTAGCCATTCTAAAATCATTAGGCTGAATCATGGATGGATTACAATGTTCTATTGGCTCCAGTGCCCAGGAGCCTCTACCTGCAAGGGGCTTCAAAGCACAAGGCTCAACACTTTGATGATCAAATAGCTCTTGAATGTGTATAAATAATTAAATAGATAAAGTAAACAAAGTGAAATGTCATCTGTTCTCAGGTCTCCAAAGTTCTAAATTATATTTAGAGATTTTGTTTTTGATTGAAACAGAAATAAAATTCAGATCTTACACAAAAATCTTCAGATCATCACGAAAGCACATCCGTGTCTGATATAGGTCATTGAATAATGCTAATAAAACTGATAGCCAGTAATACTCAAAGTGGACACATATAAACAACATTGTGTTTAATCTCAATCCTCAGGTCTTGTTATTGTATTTTTTTAATTTTGGATTATTGTTTGAGTCTTTGGCCTCCAAAGACTCCAAATACACTCTAAAGTCTGTGATCCTTCCCTGGAATGAATGGAATTTTGGCCAACCTTTTGTAAAGCTTGTCCAAAGTTTGTAACAGAATTCTATGTACATACCTTAATTTAGTTTAGGACTTTTTAAGACCAGAATTTCCTACTGGGTCGGTGGATTAGTGGGAAGTGCCTAAATTGTGGGGAGGAAGGGTTCAGAAGAAACGGCATGGACATCTGTAATGGAGTGGAATGCATCTTTGAGATGGAAATTTTCTGTAAATGACAGCTTTGTGTACCAGTACTTTGATTGAGAAATAAGACATTTATGTAGAAAGAGTGGAAACAATAATAACAATAATATTGACAAAGCTTTTGTGTTTACATGTTGGTGGTAGGCAGTTAAGGGCAAACAGATATGCCTTTGTTAACATAGGAGAGCAACAGAACGTTCTACCACCTCCAGTTGCAATGGGAGCAGTCAGTGAAACATTTTGTTAACAATTAAATGGTCCCAATTTTTTTGCATTTGCACATTTTGAACATGAGGGTGAAATAAACCATAGCGCAGAATCAAGTGGGCTGACATAGCAGAGAGCTGCTGTACTACATATAATGCATGGCAGTGACAGCTCAAGTTCAGTTTTGCACTTTGTATATATTTAATGACATACACTTTATACATAGTTTATCATGCTCAACATACCTCTTCACAGACCTCTTCTGTTTCAAGCTGAAGGATACAAGGTGAAAAAATGACTAAGTGTAATAACAGCTGAGTTAACATATTAACATTTGTTTGTTTTCCCATCTCTTCTTTTTGCTAGCCATGTGTGATCTACTGTAGCTTTCTGTTGTCTTGATACTGCTTTAATTTAATGTGACTGGAGTTGCCAGTTTGCACACCTTCATTAAACACAATGCTTTTGAATGTTTGCACACTGTGAAGTGATATATCTGGTGTGTGGTTGAAGTGCATGGTGTCAACTCTGCGACATCAGCATTGTGTTTTCACGCCATTATTGGTTCGAGGGATATTTTGACAGATGTATGTGTTACTACAGTAAAGAGTTTGAGCTTGAGTAGCATTAGTGTGTTTTACAAGGCTGCAACAGCGTTCTAGCTTGCTAGCACAAAACAGCTGTCTCCAGCCCTCAGTACGACTACATATCATGTCACCATGATTAGATGCAACTCAAAAAAGTGGCTAAATTATATTAAGGATGGTTTAATTTGCCCTCTGTTCCTTTATCAAAGTCTCTGGTGCTGTCTTGATGAAAATTAAATGAAGTAAAGTAATTGAATCGATCGCCCCCAGCAGCATGAATCAAGAGTCGGAGTCAACCTTCCATATATCTCTCTAATGTTCTCTTCCTCAAAAACAACTTACATCAACATTGCATCTGACTACACAGTGGGAGACGAGCCAGGCAGCTACAAGGGCTAATGCTAGTGTGTTTTGCACTTTATGTACATTGCGCCATCTGGCTTATTTGAGGCATACAGGTGAAACTAGTACCTTAGGAGGAATTCCAGCTGATGTAACACTCACTACCAGTGCCATCCCTTAAAATACCCAGACAACTTGGAGTTACTTGTTATTGTACACAAAATGTAGACACAAGTACATGATTTGCAATGGAATTCTCATTTGGCCTAATGCTAATACAAGACAAGACTTCAAGAGAATATACAAGATACTGACTTCCATGCAGCTCATCAGTTAATTAAGTTAACACTAGGCAAACACTGAACTTTGCAGTGGGAGAATTTGAGAGGCTTGGGTTTTTGGAATCTTAGCTAATGAAAACCTTGGAGGATAGCTTGGTTGATGAAATAGCCGGAATTCAACAAAATATTATTTCATTTTTTAAAATTATTTATTTACTTTCAGATTTTGTCAGTTGTTGAAAGTTCAGTTCAACCTGATGCAACCACTTACAGTTATGTGCAAAATAATGGCAGTCTAACATCACTAATGTGTTTAATTGCTGATTTTGGCAGAAAAGATAATACAAGATGGGAAAAAAATTCATGACTAGGTGTAGCCGAGTAATGGGCAACCAACAGAATCAACAGTTATGACATGCACACTGCTAATTCGGGTGTAATTGACTCATTTAATGAAAGGGGTGTGTTCAAATTAATTGCAGTGTGGAGTTCAATTAATGAGGTCGTTCAAGAAACAGTTGTCAATTATTTTCCCTTATTTAAAGAAGAAGGGCATCAAATGTTGTACCTGCTGGTTTTAGCCCTTTCTCAGTGAGTAAAATGGGTCGTTCCAGACACTGTACCGAAGGAGAAAGAACTTTGATCAAGGAGTTGATTGGAGAGGGGAAAACATAGAAAGAAGTGCAGAAAAGAATTGGCTGCTCAGCTAAAATGATCTTAAATGCTTTAAATGGCAAACAAAACCCGAAACACATGGTAGGAAAAAAAATACTACCATCCGCATATATCATAAAATAACAAGAATGGCAAAGAAGCATCCAATGATCATCTCCAGATTAGTTCAGCTTCAGATGTTCGTTGACTCCCTGCCACACTGAAGTAAAGCAGTTATCAGAAATATAGGTTATACAACTTAATATTAGTTCAGTGATTAACAGAAAAGCTAAATCTCTAAACAAATTTCAGTTTATACTGTAAATATTCGAGTTTGTAAACTGAAACAATGAAAAGGGGAATTTTTTTTGAACAGCATATATTTTCTTCATTTGCAGTTTAAAATTTGATATTTTGTTCATGTTTTCATTTGGAATTGAATGTGCAGTGCTCCCAGTGCCTTCCTGTATATGGAAATAAATGCTATTATGAGGACTGAGCTTTTTCTCAGTTGCTTTAAACTCACTGCTATTATTTTGCATATAAACATAAATGCTAGAAAAGAATATGCAATGCAGAAGAGCCCTTGATCCACCTAGTGAGCACTTCAGCACTTGAACCCTCACGTTAGAAGATGAGTATCATAATCTCATCTTGTGTGCATGTTGTCTTTGTAGCTCTTCACGCATTCCAGACACAATCAAAAGGTACCTCAGTGAGAGCATAAAGAGCTCATCACCTCCTCCCTTCACCTTCTCTTGTTCCTTAAAGGTCACACAGAGTTTTGCTGGAAATATTGTCAGAACAAGATGGGAACTGAATGTTGTGCTCACCTACATCTTTACTTTTCAGTGTTTTTACTTTAAAAAGCTTTAAATCACTCATCATAATTCAGAATCTGAGCACTGATAAATATATCTAATACAATGAAGATTTAAATTTTATGAACCGGACATTTTATTTAATATTTCAAGTCTTTTGCTTGGCCAAGCTGGAATCTGGCAGAGCAACACCATCAGCTTCACTAGAAGTAAATGCTATACAAGTCACTCCCAGCTTCCAGTGACAACCGGTGACAGTTAGAGCTGGGCCTTCTGTGCTAGGCCTTCAGTTCAAACCATAAATGTCAAAATAAGGCCATAAACGATGGGAAAAGACACCTCTTTGACAGGGCAGGTTTCTACTAGCATGCAAATGGGATAAGTTAGCTCTTAGCTAAAAGCAACTCACATTATCTTTTTTGTTCTACGTTAAACATGAACAGTTGATGCTTGTAAAAACATCCCATGTTTTATTTGAAGTTTGCAACAGACATATTAACATATTGCCAGTGTTCAAGGGAGTAAAAGTATCTCCAAAATGGTAAGTTTACCAAAAGGCACACATTTTTATTACATTTTAATGTAAGTTCATGTTAAGAGATTTTGTTCCAAACAGTTTTGGAGCATTTCTATTAGTCTGTACATCATGGTATTTTCACAAAATCTAAAAGGTCAGCTGCCGTGCACAAATGATGTAGAAAATCACCAAAAATGAGGATATTTTTCTTCGGACAGTTAAGTTTACTGGACAGTGACTCTTGCTGTAAAGATGTAAAGAGTTATTTTTACATTGCTGACTGAAACCTGTTTGGAATATGGCTCAGTCACAGTCAGTGACAAATCCAGGAGTTCCAGAAGGTGTATACTGTTGTTTTCTCTTAAAAAAATTGGTCCCACCAATTTTCAATCAAAATGTGCCTGGTTGATTAAGTTGTCAGGAGCCAATTATATTAATGGTTAATCTGACACATTAGGCCTCAAGTTTATCCTGAAGTCCCAACCACTGGGAGAACAAACCTCCCTAATCTACATACATAGCAAAGAGAAAAAAAATCCTGATTAGAAACTTTTCCTTTGGGCCTTTCGAGAAAATGAAATACATGTAGTACTACACTACTTTCAACATGCATGGTGATTCTCTGAGATAAAAATAAGGCATTTATTTGTATTTTTTATTTCACAGAAATCCTTTGGTCTTGAACATAACAGCAATATTTATAGAGTATGGTTGCCTCCATGGTGAGCCCCCACAAACCCTTTCTGGCAACAGAAAAGCAGCAAGCCTGCCAAGTTTGGCTACATGACTCCCCACGATACATCATCCAAGACCATCCCTTAGGCTACCCTTAAGGGAGGAGGAACTGGCTGGTGAACATCAGGCCTTTGTATGTCTGACCTGCTCGCCACAGTGTAGCACAGACCAGAGTGATGCTTGTTGGCTAATCACCTCAACAATCAGTCAAAAGATGATACTGAAGATTTTTCTTTTATCATTGAATTCTTATTATATTCTGACAAAATTTGCTTTGATGAAAATATCACAAAAAGTGCTTTTCAGATTCTTCTGCAGTTTGACCCTTTAAGCCAGTTCCCTGAAGTTGAAGTTGGCTTCCTATTTGCCAGCTTCCATTTGAATATTCCATTCCACCTAATTTTTCCACATATTTTTGAACAATGCTACAGATTTATACCACAGAGTTCAGTAAATTACTAACCGATTCAACAGTTTCTATAACTACAACTATCAAAAGATCGGCCTGTTTTTCACTTTGTGTGGAAAAAAGGTAAAATGAAAGGTTGAGGTTTACTTTTTTGAATATGCTTTCAACTATTAGAACTTTATCCCATGCATAACCTTTGAAAACAACAGGTTTTGCATGGCCATATGATTTTTTTCTTTCCCAGCATTTCATGTGCTAAGCATTTAAATTAATTCATGCCTCTGCCTTTTCTCTTCAAGTCAATGAAAGGAGGAGAATTTTACTGCGCTTCATTTAACCTTCCATGATTGAGGAGGTATCATTCATGTCAAAATAAAGCACAAGCTAAAAGATTTAAGGCACTGAAGGTAAAAGGTGGAGAGGGATTTGGAGCTATTGCTTATTTCATCTCACTCTCAGTAGATGACTTTATAAATCCTGACTTACAGAAGTTCTACAGCCCACAAAATGATTAAGAGAGGCAGTACAGTCTACTGCACTTACAAAACTGCACCAGAAAATGTCTGAAACTTTAGTTCTCAACCCAGACAACCAAGCACTGTAGCACTGTCAGGTATTTGTTCATGCACAAAGCCAGTGTAACAGTTCAGTTTATTTGTACAGTCATTTTTACAACACAGTTTCACAAAGAAGCTTTCCAGAATTTGAAGTCTAGTCCCTTAAAAAACTAAGCTAAAGCAGGTGAATTATGAGGAAGACACACAGTGTTCACTCCTGAGCAGAAAATGGGCCAAGCCCAAAATCCTGGTTTTACTGATTATTTTGGCCTGGCCCGAGTTTAGCTTTAAACCTTATAGAGAATATTTGGTCTCATATAAAAAAACAAACTAGCTCAGCAATGGTTTTCAACTGTTCGAAGCCATCAGTGCTGCATGGAACAATATTGACTCTTCTTTCTGTAAAAGATTGTTTGTTTGCCAATTTACATTTAAAAACTTCAACATTTATAGAATCAAATGGAAAAGCTCCATCATATGAAGTTACTTTATCTATTTATTTAAGTATTTTGCACTAGGAACATTAAAAACTTAATGTTCTGCCATTCTGGGCTTTTTTGCCTAGGAGTGTACAACCCCAATTCCAATGAAGTTGTTACGTTGTGTAAAACATAAATAAAAACAGAATAATGGAATGTTCCATACAGGTGTTTTTTGAGCATTCCTCAACTTTCCCAGTCTTTTGTTGCCCCTGTCCCAACTACTTTGGAACATGTTGCAGGCATCAAATTCAAAGTGAGTGAATATTTGCAAAAAACAATAAAGTTTATCCATTTGAACATTAAATATCTTGTCTTTGTAGTGTATTTATGTTCATTGGCATTGGGGTTGTATATCTCAAAAATACATTAGAAATCACTGGTAAAATCTAAAAAATCTCACAAGTCTACTTCTCTTTGACAAAAATATCCTAAAAGGTGTCTTACGATGTTCCGTCGAGGTTTCAAGATACCAATCTTTGCAATGTTTATATAACATACAACTATACAATAGTAACACTTTGTATATAGTTTTTTGTGTATTTATATATATATATATATATATATATATATATATATATATATATATATATATATATACACACATATAAAGGGTGATTAAAAAGTCACAAGACACAGTTTTATTTCAGAAACAAAAATGAAAATGACATATCTGAATTCCCCAGCAAGTAATGGGTGAGGGGGCCGATCTTTTAGGCTATGTCCGGAACATGGACGCCATCTTGAAAGCCACCGTTTTGGATCAAGGGCAAGTTTTTCCAATGGGAAGGTGGTCATGGAGCAGATCAAAGAAGACCAGAACTGTCTCAGAAATCGATTGCCGCAATCAGATTTGCAATATCTCTTGTGGCTCAAACGTTATCAACACAGAAATTTGCAACAACAACTGGGAACGTTGCCTGTGATGCACAGCTATTTTACGTATTCAATGTCTTGTGCCTGGTGCTGAACACAGAGCTGAAGACACAGGATCCAATCGTTATGAACCTGCATGAGAATCTCTGGAGAAATGCTGTCACAAACCTCCATGATGTGGTGCTGAAGGTGGTGTTTGTTGTGGATTTTCTCAGCATACACAATTTGTTTGAGATGACTACAGAGATACAAGTCGATAATAAGAAATAAAACGGTGTCCTGTGACTTTTGACTCACCCTGTATATATATATATGTGTGTGTGTGTGTGTGTGTGTGTGTGTGTGTGTGTGTGTGTGTGTGTGTGTGTGTGTGTGTGTTTTGCTGTTGATGGCCTCATAGTTCCAAAATGGAAACTGTACAGGAAAAGAAAAAAAACTCACTTTACTTTTAATGTAGAGCCAGACCTTTTTCCAAGTCATTTTGGGTTGTTTTTTTTTTTAATCCATTCATCATGAAATTTACATATAATATAAAGGATAACAAGTATTTTCAAATTATGTCAAAAATAAAAAAAAATCAAAGATTTCTTTGTTTGTATATATATATATATATAATATTCAAATAAGTCTATAGTCAACAAAACAGTATAGTTATACAGGTGCTGGTCAACGAATTAGAATAATTTGAAATAGTGCAATCATGAAATTCTTTGAATGCATTTTTTGTGCAGAAAGCAAATCAGGTGTTCACCGCACCTGTCCTACTCGTTAGACTAATCACAGAACTCGTTACCTGTAGAAAATTTGCTCAGCTGAGCTTTCCAAAAGGCCCATTTAGGCCATTTAACTGTGACGCTGTTGTTTTATTGAATTAGAATAATGGAGAAACCGTTTCATTGAATTAGAATAATTTTTATTATAATTACAATCATCACTTTCTCAGTATTTTGTGGCTGCCCCCTTGGCTTGTATGACTGCCTGAAGTATCCGCGGCATCGATTTGACCAGCTTGTCGCAAGTTTCCGCACTCACAGCTTCCCAGGCAGTGGCGATGTTCTGCTTCAGTTGGTCCAGTGTAGTAGGCTTTCTGTCGCGAATTTTCCGCTTGACGATGGCCCAAAGGTTTTCAATGACATTGAGGTCAGGCGAGTTGGCCGGCCATGCCAAAACTTCAAGCTGTTTTTTAGTGAACCAATCTTTGGTCGACTTTGCCGCATGAGCCGGTGCAAGATCCTGTTGAAATATGAAGTCTTCTTCGCCGAACTGTTCCTCAACAGTCGGAATCAGGAACGTTTCCAGAATATCTTGATATACGGCAGCATTGACAGTCTTCTTGAGGAAGCAGAGTTTCCCTACACCTCGAGCGGACATGCATCCCCAGACCATAACGCTCTGGGGAAACTTGACAGATCTTTTCACGCACTCGTGGTTGTAGGTTTCGCCACCACGACGCCAGACACGAGGACCTTGGTCACCGAAGGAGATGCAGAAGCGTGATTCGTCACTGAAGACCACTTTCTGCCAGTCTTCAGCAGTCCACTTGCTGTGTTCTTTGGCCCACTTCAGCCGTTTCTCCATTTGTTTCTTGTTCAGCATCGGTTTTACTGCTGGAACGCGAGATTTGAAGCCGAGTTCGCGCAGACGACGGTAAGTGGTTGATCTGGAGACGTCAGCACCGGTCTGCTTGTTCCACAAGTCGGTGAGCTCGGAAGTGGACTTGAACCGGTTGCTGACTGCGATCTTTCTCAGCTGCTTGTTGTCGCGAGCAGAAGTTTTTCGGACGCCGGAACAGTTGGTGCGCTTGCTGCAGTTTTTCTTGAGAGCTTTGCAGACGGAAGACTGGCTGATGCCGAGCTGCTCAGCAATTTTAGTTTGGGTCAAGCCTTGTTGGCGAAGGGCTTGAATTTGAGCCACTATTCCGGTTGAGAGGTCGCGCTGCTTACCCATGATTGATTTTACAACTTAGAAATTCTACTCAACCCTGACTTTATACTGCACAGTGAACACTCTTCACAGAAAACAAAAATTCGAGCATTTATTCTAATTCAATGAAACGGTTTCTCCATTATTCTAATTCAATAAAACAACAGTGTCACAGTTAAATGGCCTAAATGGGCCTTTTGGAAAGCTCAGCTGAGCAAATTTTCTACAGGTAACGAGTTCTGTGATTAGTCTAACGAGTAGGACAGGTGCGGTGAACACCTGATTTGCTTTCTGCACAAAAAATGCATTCAAAGAATTTCATGATTGCACTATTTCAAATTATTCTAATTCGTTGACCAGCACCTGTAGTTAACAAAAACATTCAGGTCTGTTGCCAATAAATGAAAAAATAAATAAACATAACATAACGACTGGCTCTTTAAATTGAAAGGTGGGACATTTTTATTGAATTGCTATGTTGAGCATTATTAGCTTTTCCACTCCTTTCTTTCACATTCTTTTTCCAGAGGTTTCCTCCTCTGATGATGTCAGAGTTTCCTCCTCTGACAGTGCCTCTGGTGTGAGGCAGGTTTTCAACTTCAGGAAACAGGTATTGCAGGGGATTGCAGTCACACAACTTATTACACATGAAGACAGAAGTTCAAAAGAGCCATGATGGTATGTTCATAAAAATCTTTTGAGTGATCAGGTGAGGCTTTTCATCACAGCAGGAGGCTGATCGGCACATGCAAATAGCTCCAAAGTGGTCGAGTAGTAGTTTGCAGACAATGCTGCCTCCACTGTGCAGTATTCTATAGTCTTGTCACAAAACAATAGTCTTGATTTCAGGTTCATGTTGGGAAGCTACTTAAGAATGTTAACAACACAATGAACAGAAACAATTACTTTTGTTGCAGTAGAACAACACATGATCTCACCTGTCTGCTTATCATTTACCCCCATTCAGTTGTGGTTTTGATGTTGCTTGATTCAGCCAGTTAAGATCTCACAAAGACACCCAACAGATCCCAGATGACTGTTTTCTGTTGCTTGGTAACTCCTAAGTGAAGTTGATGGCATAATTGCTGCCCAGTGTTGTTTCATTTAAAAATAGTGAAAGAATTTTCCCTTTTTCACTCGGATAAAGGCCAGGAAGGCTGTCATATCCAAACTTCACAACTCCATTCTCTTTTTTTCTTAGTTCATTATTTTTGTTTTTTTTTTTACTTAAAAAAATAGAGGTGCCAAAACTACTACTTTTAGCTCCCAATATGTGGTCAAAAAGCAGTTACTATGTTTGTAAATAAGAACAGCCTCTACATAATATAAAGATTCTAAACCAGTTCACGAGTGAGTTCTGACTCCAGCAGTCTGCTCAGAGTGAGTTCTGCAGAATCAGCCCACTAGTTACATGTAAACAAGATCATATGCTGCGGTAATTCTTCATTAGCCCGATTTTTTTTTTGGAGTTTTTAATGAAGTGGTGACACTTAATGACTACTGATTCTGTTATTCACTGAAACTGACAAATATAAACTGTTATTTCAGAAAGTTAAAGTAAACATGCACGTGGGTGCTGCCATGTTTGTTTACATTGTCGTGGATCACTGCATTGTGAATAAAATGCTGTAAGTTATGCTGAGGTCATGTAGTGAGATGGTAAAGTTGTCCTATATTAATAAT
The DNA here is from genome assembly GCF_015220715.1 of Pygocentrus nattereri. Classification (NCBI taxonomy): domain Eukaryota; kingdom Metazoa; phylum Chordata; class Actinopteri; order Characiformes; family Serrasalmidae; genus Pygocentrus; species Pygocentrus nattereri. The sequence goes on along the minus strand of NC_051211.1, from coordinate 39,280,044 downwards.
ACCTACCGACACAACATAATTGCAAAGCTTAGTTTGAGTTTGTGGCCATTTGCATTAGCCTGTATTAAACTTTGGCGAGCCTGCTGCACGCTGTGTCTCTGACACATAAGACAGACTATAAAATATCAAAAGCACAGATCCCACCAGTGAGACTGTACTTAAAAGGGTTCATAGAACTACACACACACACACTGTATATTGCTGCTCTCAGAACAAAACCTTGTATGTCCAAAATGGTACCTTTACAGGAGAAGAATAAAACATACTATACTCTTAATGAAGGTCAATGGAACCAGGCTTTTTTACAAGTAATCTTGGGCCATTTCTTTTGATCCATTCATGATGAAATTTACAGGGTAACAGGCATTTTCAAATTTTATATATATTATATTATATATTTTCATATATATATATATATATATATATATATATATGAGTCTGTAACAAACAGTCTTTATTATTTTGGCATATAGATTCAACTAAGATTGAACTAAGATCAACTAAGATTTAAAAAGGAACAGTTCAACTAAACTGTGCAAGCAATGATTGAGTGACCACTAACAAATGGACTAATAGAAATGGTCCAAAATTACATTTACAAACTTTAAAGTGAGGAATATTTCAGTATGAATTTGTTTCTTGTTTCAGTGGAGCAAAGACTGACAGGCTTAGTAGAAGGAATCACATGACCTGTGAAAGCATCTCACTGATTGGTTGACAATCTTGAAGAAACACCCAAAAATACTAAGCATAAGTAAACATTTCAGGCCATTAGTTCTTTTGTTAGTGAGAATTCTCAGCATTAAAAGTTTCAGGATGTGCTGCAATGTGATAATGAGCTTTGCTGTCAATCACAAAGTAAACTTCTACCACAAAGTGTGACTTGGAGACTTTTCTTTTGCACTTAAGACTGCATTTTGAGCCTGATTCATGGCACCTATGCTTAGGGCTCTGATAGGACAGCTTTTATTATGGCCTCCTCCGTGTCCCCTGAGACAGCTACCCCTCTGCTGCAGTAAATCCCTGTGTTAGAGGGGCCAAGGCCTCTCTCACTCTCTCTCTCTCTCTCTCTCTCTCTCTCTCTCTCTCTCTCTCTCTCTCTCTCTCTATTACCTCTGAATCCTAATGTCCAGAGGAATAAATCATACCATCTCATATCTCCAGCTCCCAATGGCTTTCTCTGACTTATGACCATGTGACCTGCAGCCTCTGTCAGCCAGTGCAGAGCTGTGCTTACTGATGAACTGCTTCATAGCATCCAGCTTCAGTGTGACTACAAATAGTGAGTGGCTCTTTCATCTGTGGGACAGCAGGAGTCTTGATTTGACTTGAAAGCATTTTTTTTTTTGGGCCAGACGCTTTTCATATACATCCTTTGATGCACATAATTAGCAAAAATGAAAGCAAACCTCAAAAAGGTTGTTACGCCAAACTATGCTAACCACACTCTTAAAAATAAAGGTGTTGAAAAGGGTTCTTTAAAATTATGGCCTAAAAGAGCTACTTTTGGTTCTCTGAAATCCTTTTGGTGGGTGTTGTTGGTAAAACTTTAAATGATACTTTCTACATAATATTCACATAATCATTCCATAAACATGGCATGGTAGATGTCATATGCTGTCATGAGTTAGCATTAGAGTGTTAGCATTACTGCAGAAGTCAGAGACCACCCTTACTTTATTTAATTTCCAGGAAAAGATTAGATACAAGACAATCCACTTACCTCCCATGTGTCAAACACAAAAGTCAGGCTTGTGACACAGTCCTATTCCTAGTCCTGCAAAATTATTTGAATTTTCTATTCTTATTGGCCCATTTCACCCTAAGATGCAGCATAGTCCCCAGAATGCCCTGCAATATAATGTGTATTCTGACCCCCTTCCCCCAACAACATTCTGTGGGCCAGCGGTCCCACAAAAAGAAAAGATGCAATGTGTCTAATTTGAGCAAATAATTTTTGTGGCAGTTTGGGTCTATTTTGAATAAACAACGGCCAAAAAAAAAACAGCCCTTTTAGTGTTTGAGTTTGACACCCCTGACTTACATAAAGAAAGGGAAAATCAAAGAAAGACTATAATTAAAAAAATGATGAAAAGAAACAAAGAAACGGGACTCCTAACAACCACGCAAGACCTGACAGTCCACCAAAACTGCCACCAACAGTACTTTCATATTCGAGAGAGAGGAGATAATCAAGCTCCACTCTTGCTGCTGGTAAGAAGTACTTTTGTTATAGATTCACCTGAACCTGTCAGTTGAGATTCAGAGGGTGACAGCAGTGCAGCAGGGTGACCTTGCAGATCAGCAGGAGGATCTGAGGCCTGCTGTGCTACAGATAACTAGCTCCTTCTTGATTAATGGCAGGAGTAGGCAAGGGACTTAAACAAAGTCGACCTTGCACTTTTCCTTCTGACATCTGGCGTCTCTGAATGTAGTCTTTACACTACACTCACACCAACTGGAAAGGAGCACTTGGGCTTCAAGTAAGGTTAGTGTATATATTATCGTTACACCGGTTTACCTGATGTTGTTGGCCTGAGAGCTGAGACTATAACAAGAAGGGAGAATATACTTAAAACACACTTCATAGCCACAAACTGAGAGTGGGGAACCGTCAGGGCCTTCTAGCCCTCCACAGAAGACCTACTGAATTATTCCATGTCTGTAATTTTAGATTAGTAGAATCACTGTTGTATTTAAACTCATTGTTTCATTGTTATATTTTGGTTGGAAATAAAAAGAAAAAAAAACTTGAAACATCCAACAGAAAACTGTCCCCATTTGTCCTCACTGTCCACACCCTTAAAAAAGGTGGTTCGTCAATGGTTCTTTAGTAAAGACAATAGTTCTACATAGAACCATGGACACTCAAAGAACCCTTTTCATGCTTGAATTGTTCTTAGCAAGGTAAAAGGTTCTTCAGAGTGATGGAGAACACATTCTATATGTATGGTTCTATATAGCACCACAAGGGTCCTTCTATTGTAACAATAGGCAAACCCTTTTGGAACTATATAGAACAATTTTCAAAAATGCTCTATAGAGAACCATAAATAACAGTCTGATGAATGTTTTCACCATTTAAGCATGCATAGAGTCCTTTGAGTGTTCATGGCTCTATTTAGAACCATTGTCTTTATCCTTGAAGAACCATTTTTTTAAGAGTGTACATATATCCAGCCAAGTTCTGCTAACTTGACATATCTGCTACAGAGAACACATGTCTACACATTTTAATGTACAGTTACTATTTATTTGCTGAATTTTAACATCTTGGAAAAAAAGTAAAGCAGTAAATGGGGACTGTACAAAATTTATAGCACGTTTTAAAATCATATGGGTTGTTTTTCAATGTTAAAAATGGCAATTAAACAGAAGTTGTCCTCTCCAAGTGCCAAATGCCATATGAAAATACAATCCAGTTTCCATAAAAGTTGGGATGCTGTGGAAAATGTAAATAAAAACCAAATGCAATGATGTGCAAATCATTTAAACACTATATTTCATTAAACATTATTCAAAGACAACATATCAAATGATGAAACTGAGAAATGCACATTTCCATGATGTTTCTCAACATAAAATAGTAAAGAATTTTTGCTTTTCATCATCTATGGTACATAACATTAAAAGAGAGAATAATGGACAACCATGATCTTTGGGCCCTCTGATGGCACTGCATTAAAAACAGAACACTGTCTATGAAAACAGTTTGTTGCTGCATCCTCAAATACAGGTTAAAACTCTTAAATGAAAAGAAGAAACCATACATAAACAGGATCCAGAAATGCTGCTACCTTCTCTGGGCCCAAGCTCATTAAAATGGACTGAGGGGAAGTGTAAGAGTGTCCTGTGGTCTGACATATCAACATTTGAAATTCTTTTTGGAAATCAGGTACAATGTGTTCTCTGGGCTAAAGACCACTCAGTTTGATATCAGTGCACAGTTCAAAAGCCAGGATTCATGATGGTATAGGGGTGCATTAGTGCACATGGCATGGGTGACATGCACATCTGTGAAGGCACCATTAATGCTGAACGATATATACAGGTTTTGGCAACATATGCTGCCATCCAGATGACATCTTTTTCAGGGAAGGCCTTGCTTATTTCAGCAAGACAATGTCAAACCACATTCTGCATGTTTTGCAACAGCATGGCTCTGTATCAAAATTGAATTGACAAAACATGCAATGACCAGCTGTGTTCAAACTTTTGCATATGACTGTACATCTCATATTTCCCTGCCTCAACACTTCACTGAATGTAATTGGAAATGCTTATACTTCCAAAATTGATGCAGTTGAATTTCCACCATCAGATCAATGTGAAACAATATACTGATGCACTACTCGTTATCATTTGGCAATCTGGTAATGTTCCCCACAGCTCACATTCACCTAATCTAATGAGCTGTTCTAGTTATTGAATGTTGCTGCACAGACACCCTCAATTCATTTGTTACTGATAAATAATCAGTAATATCGAGCATTGCAATATTACAGATGAACCTGGAGTCTAGCCTGAGATTGCTCTGCTTCTCTGATAGAGGCAACAGATGGTGAACAGTGGGGCGTGAAAGATGATCTGTTTGATTCAAACCAATAAGCCATAAAGTGATTCTCTCTAAACAAGGTCCTTTACAGATGACGGTGTTCGAGAGAGCTCACTGGAGAGGCTTGATATTCATACTAAATCAAGTGCATGGCAGGTGTCAGTACAATAGCAGTGAAGCAGAGGGAGAAAAACAGAACAAGAAGGATTTTTTAGCCTCCTCCAAACCCACCCACTCACATTTCCAGAGCAGGCTGTGAGCCTCATGTCCTCAGTGAGTGTTTGAGTGATGGCAGGGGGGCGGCTAGCTGAGCACCCTGCTGCAGCACTCTTTAACTCTGCTGACTTTAACGTGTCTGTTTACAGCCAGTGGCTCAAGTTCAAAAGCTGTGTGTTGAGTTCTGATGCTTAATGGATGTAATTTGTGTTGATAATTCTGCATGTTCCTTCTCTTTCATGCATTCCACAAACACATTTCTTAGATGTTTTTTTAATGGCCTGTCCTTGATTACCTTAAAGAAGCATCACTCTCTCTGCGAAAGAAGCCAGTCTTCACATGCATTCATGCTTGCTTTCAGATACTTGTCATCAACTTTTATCTGTCCTCAGTACAGTGCATAAAACATCTTGCTAAACAGGCTTTAAACCATAGACGTAGAGGGACTATCCATGGCAGGAAAGTGTGGAAATCCTAAACAGGTAGAATGTTGTACATGTCACTCCAGTTTTGGGTTCTGTTAACCTATCCATCCATAGGCTAGGTCGAATGAGCTTTCGAAAACATTGGCCATACAACCTTAGCTTGGTTTGTTTAGAGTTGTTTCCAGTTGTTGTAGCTACTTCAAACCAAGCAAGGCAAGTTTAATTGTTAAGTGCTTTTCATACACAGTGACAAAGTGATTCACAAAGACACAAAGACACAAAGATAAAAGCATCAAATAATGGTAAACAATGTGGCATCAGTGAAGAAGAAAACTTGGGAAACATAAAGCTTTAAGCGAATGATCCTTTATCAAACACATCGGCAGGGGAGAACTGTTGCTCAGCGCTGCTGAATGGCCAAGAAGCAAGGCAAGTCAACTCTAGCCACACATCTCTGGTCCATGGTAGATACATAGACTCCATATCTAACAGCCCAACACAATAACGCACAAACAACAGAAGAACACCCTTTAGACTACTGGCAACAGTTACTTACAACATTTAAGTCTCTTCTTGAGTGTAGCATCTCCCAAGTCTCCATGTTTGGCGACAAGGTCATGTCTCCCAGTGCCCAGTAGCAGGATGCTGCAATAACAAAGCTTAAGTCCTAAGAAAAATTCTAAAAATTAAAAAAAACAAGGGATTTAAAGGAATATAAATAGTGCTAAGATAAAGTGCACTGCTAAAAATGGCACAAGAAAACAAGAACATTTTTAATCAGGACTTAAAGATGGCAAAATTTGGCGCATATCTAACCTTGTCTTGGAGTTTGTTCCAGAAGTTGGCTGCATTATGACTGAATGCTGCCTCACTCTGTTTGATTCTGATTCTAACTAATTGCCATGTCCCTAGTGATCAGAGAGGCCTCCGACAACTGGAACTGGATTAGGTTTATGTACTTCAAGCACATCAGCAATTTCAGAGCTTCATATACAATTAGAAGTTCTGTAGTTAATTGGTAGCTATTGTAGTGACTTGAAGATTGGAGTGATGTCCTGCATTTTGAATAAGTTGTAGCTGTCCAATTGTAGTCCTCCGAAGGCTAGTAAAAAGACTACCGCAGTAGTCCAGCCTGCTGGACATAAATGCATTACTTAGTTTTTCTAGGTCTTGTGGTATATGAAATGCAGATGTGAATCAATTGTTATGCCAAGATTTCTGACTTGATCTTTAGTCCTCAGAGGTCCACATATACAACTCAATTTCTAAAAAAATTTGGGAGGCTGCAAAATGTAAATAAACACAGAATTCAATGATGTGTAAATGATTGAAACCCTATATTTAATTGTAAGTAGGACAAAAACAACAAATCAAATGTTAAAACAGAGAAATGTTATTGTTTTTTGAGAAATATAAGCCCATTTTTAATTTGATGCTAGCAGCACTTTTCAAAAAAGTTAGGACAAGGGCAACAACAAACAAAATACAGGGTAAAGTTCTGTAATACTAAAAATATTAACCTAGTGAAACATCTAGCAACTAACAAGGTTAATTGGCAACAGGTCAGTAAAATGATTGGACATAAAAAGAGCATCCCAGAAAGGCTGAGTTTTTCAGAGCTTGGGGTTTTAATCATGTATGGTACATATATTGAGAGAATCTGGAGAAATCTAGCTGGGGGGTGAGGGAAACCAATGAGGCTGAAAAACCAATACTGGATGGACATGATCTTTGAGCCCTCAGGCGGCACTGCTTTAAAACGTGGTCCTGCAGTGGAAATCATTGAATGAGCTCAGGAAAACTTCCAAAAATCACTGTCTGTGAATGCAGTTCATCGCTACATTCACAAATGCAAGCTAAAACTGGACCATGCAAAGAAGGAACCATATATAAAAAATATAAACAGAAGCCAGAAATGCTGCAGTTTCTGAGGCAAAGTGGAAAGGTGTCTTGTGGTCCAACAAATCAAAATTGGAAATTCTTCTTGAAAACACACTGGTAAACATTTTCCATCCCAACTTTTTTAAAATGTATTGCTAGCAGCAAATTCAATTTAAACATAGACTTAAAAAAAACAATAAAATTTCTCTGTTTCAACATTTGACATGTTGTATTTGTACTATTTTTAATTAAGTATAATGTTTAAATAATTTTCACATCACTGCATTCTGTTTTTATTTTCATTTTGCAGAGCATCCAAACTTTTTTTGGAGGTTGTATTCACTCCTTACTACCAAATACAATTAATTCTGGTAACAGCAACAAGAAATTTGCCTCCTTGCTAACATTAGCATGATTTTATGAGGAAAAATTATATCTAATCTGTCCTACCAGTGCTCCCGTCCACATTCATATAAAAATAAATACCTTTCAATTTCTATAATTTCTTTGTCACGGTTGGCTCCTCCCACTACTCCACGTGCCCCTTTATTTTGGTTTTGGTTTAGTCCAGCCCCTTGTTTCATGTCCCCACCCATGATTGTTTTCACTTGTTTCCTGCCTGTCCCTCGTTTACCCTTTGTTCTTTAACCCCTGTGTTTGCCCTTAGTGTTTGCTGGTTGTTGTTTGCTCGTCGTGTTTGCACTGTTTGAACCATTGGATCCTGTTTAGTGGTTATCCCGTCATGTCTGTCCCCCAATCGCTTCGTGTTGGATGTATGACCTTGGACTGTTTTGACCATGACCCTGGATTTGCCTAGAATAAAAGTCACTTATCTCAGCGCATGCGTCCACCTCATCGCTCCACGTTACATTCTTCCTATGTTGAATGGGATGTTCTGTAAAGCCAGTCCAACCTGGCTAAGAATTATGGTTATGAAACACTAAAATAACAGCGTTAAATTTAAATGGATGTAAATAGATTTTTTTTTTCAGAAAACTTGTATTGACCATTAAAATCAACAAAGCTTTGACAGTGAAAATACTTTTTTTCCATGTAGGCCAGTCTTGCTAACAATGATCAGGTCAGCTTGTCTCAGTTTACCCACAAATTCAGATTAGACTGCACCATTGCTCCGTTTCTTGCTAAAACTGTAGAAGACTCAATTGTTTCTGCAAAAGTCAAGATAGCGGCATTCGAGACCAGCCTTCCCCTCGTGATTTGATTTGCTTCTGACAGAGAGTGCATACAACCTTCAGAAGATGCCATCCGGTGGGACATCTTACCACCTTAGAGAGCTGAGCAGCAAATCAGAATTTAAAATCACATGCCCTGAGGAAACATCTGAGGAACATCTTCCTTAAAGACCTGCTCCACTGCAGTCACTGCTGGACCATTCCACCATGGAGCTAATAGCAATAATATCCTGGGCAGTTTAACAACACCATTAGACTAACTAACTGCTAAGAAGTACTTTTTAAAGACGTTGTTTAGCAAAAATATTTACACAATATTCTCCTTACATCTAATACAGTTGCTCCACCAGGTCGTGTCTGGTGTCTAACATTTGCTTCTTTAGTTTTTCTGGCAATACAAGCTAATGTTGCTAACAAGCAATGAAAGCTTATACCTCAAACCCCATGCAAAGTGCCTGCCTAAATGACACATATGGCACCAATAAGAGTTAACAGTGTGTCAGCTACCTGCATTCGTCTCTCTTATGTAAATTGACTGCTATCCCGCTGCTCAAATTCCCAGACAAAACTCCCAGCAAGTAAATTATTTAAGCTTTTGTAAATATATCAGTGCTTGTTATGAAGGTTCCTGCTTCCTACTTGCATTAGCCACCTGTTGCAGAATCCTACTATAAGTGATTAACTTCATTTACATGAACACAATAGCTAGCAGTTCACTATAATCATAAGAATAAAATGATACAATAGCTTAGTATTGCATTAGTTAATCCCTCCTCCAAATACGACACTCTGTAACTGTCCATTACAGGCATGGCACATAGTAATGCACATGATTTCTCTACCAAATACAAGCATGCTGACTCATAATGGGAGCGTGACCTTTCAGGAGTACAGTCTCACAGTTGGCTAGCCAGCTATAGATCACAAATATAACGTCAGAGCTGAGCTTCAAAATCTCAGACACAGTATGCCTGTGATTTACCTGTCACACGGTGAAAGCCTGGGCCCCCCACAGAAATAAACTTCAAAATGTAATTATATTTCTAAAATTTTCAGAGACTGGACGAGAAGAGTGAAGTGGTCTATTTTGTTCAGTGTTTTGTCTGATTCTCTGTGCTGTGATTCCCATTTTTGTAAAGCTGCTTTGTGACAACATCAGTTGTAAAAAGCGCTATATAAATAAATTTGATTTGATTTGATTTGATTTATTTTCCTGTGATGGGGAGGCTCAAATGTGTAGGGCTGAACCTAACACACCACACAGTTCTGAGCAAGCAGCAGCTTGGAATTTTTGGAGGTAAACCATATTGACAGGGGCTTTAATAATAATTGTTTTTGTGTATTATTGTTTAATCATTTTCTTTATTATGATTATGCCTAAGACACTACTAAAAACATCATAGGCACATCTTTAAATTGTATCATTAATGAACAATGTGATGATCTATGAATATGCATGTTTATGCAAACTCTAAACACCCACATGCCTTCACCCTGCCCTTCCACAACAACCTTACATGTCATGTTTTATCAGATGATGCTGAGCGGAAACAATGCTCCCTCTGTAACTTTAAGACTCTGTCTTTGTGTCACCCCCAGTCACTCAATTTTACTTGTTCAGATTTTAATCTTTATCCTCTGTACTTGAGAGCTTCAGTGAGCTGGAAGGAACTTGTGTGGTTGTGTGGATCTGTTTAAACTTTCTCACTATCTAGCAATAGCTTCTAGTGCTAACAAGCATAGCGATTTAAATGTACTGTAGCATCCTGTTACTGGCTAAATTGACTGTAGACACATGGGAGGTGTAGCCATGCAGAATGGTAGCATGGGTAGCTTCATGGCAGCCGTAAGAGAGACTTAATTCTTATAAATAGTTGTGTTGTGGATATTTTTATTGCGCTTATGTATTACAGATACTACAGTACTAATGTGCTGGGCCATGGGGCTGGTTAGAGGGTCTGTTTATGTATTATAGATGTGCAAATGTGCTGTTTGTGTTACAGATGTGCTAATGTGCTGGGCAGTGTGGCTGGTTAGTGGGTCTGTGTGCTACCATCAGAGTGAAATGCTTGGCTGTGGGTGACCTCCACAAAGGTCCTGTCTCTGAAAGAGCTATGACTCCTATGTCTTCATGTCTGCCAAGTTGTCACTCTGGTGTCAGAAGTGGGATCACCCCCAGCAGACTGGTAAGGAATAGCGAACCCAGTCTTTATTCTCTTTATTTTGCTCCATTGAGCTGGAATGAATTTGCATCATTAGGAAAAGCTATTCGCTACTAATGTTATGAAGGACAGTAAATCCGAAGTAGCTTAAGCTAACAGTTCTCCACACAATTACAGAATTATACTGCACAGTTCAAAATTTTAAACAACTAAGCTGTGTTAGCTGTAAGTACCTTTTCTGACAATACATCGTAATCTTCTTATTATCATACTTTTTTTTACAATGGATGGTGATTTGTTCAAGCTTACTGATGATATACAGAAGCTGCTACATAGCACCCCACTAACTTCTTTTTTTGATGTATTGAGAAAGCCTGGTTTCAATGGAAATGTGAACTCTGCACTACGGTTACACATTTGACTCAGAGATTCTATATAATCATAATAAGCCATTCAGGAGGAATCAACCATCGAAAAATACACATTTGGAGTGCAAGGGGTCTTAAACAACTTGGCCAACTTGTGGTGTGAAGCAAGTATGTAACAATGTAGACATGTAGTTTCCATTACCTAAGCTCCCATTTCTTTTGATAGCTGCACTATATTACCAAAAGTATTCAGTCATCCATCCAAATCATTGAATTTAGGTGTTCCAGTCGCTTCCATGGCCACAAGTGTATAAAATCAAGCACCTAAGCATGCAAATTGCTTCTTCAAGCATTTGTGAAAGAATGGGTCACTCTCAGGACCTGTGAATTCCAGCATGGTACCATGATAGGATTCCACCTGTTCAAAAAGTCCAGTCGAGAAAATGATCTTGCTACTAAATATTCCACAGTCAACTGTCAGTTGTATTATAATAAAGTGGACGTGACTGGGAACGACAGCAACTCATTCACGAAGTGGTAGGCCACGTAAAATGAGAGTGGGGTCAACGGATGCTGAGGCGTATAGTTCACAGAGGTCACCAACTTTCTGCAGAGTCAATCGCTACAGACCTCCAAACTTCATGTGGCCTTCAGATTAGCTCAAGAACAGCATAGAGAGCTTCATGGAATGAGTTTCCATGGCCGAGCAGCTGCATCCAAGCCTTACATCACCAAGCGCAAAGCAAAGCGTCAAATGCAGTGATATTTACATTTACAGCATTTTGCTGACGCTCTTATCCAGAGCGACTTCCAATTTCATCATTTTACACAGGTAGGCCAAGGTGGTGTTAGGAGTCTTGCCCAAGGACTCTTATTGGTATAGGGTAGGCTGCTTACCCAGATGGGGGATTGAATCCCAGCCTACAGCGGAGAAGGCAGAGGTGTTAACCACTACACTAACCAACAGATATAAATTCTCTACTCTAGAGCTGTGGCGATGTATTATCTGGAGTGAAAAATCATGCTTCTCCACCTGGCTATCTGATGGAGGAGTCTGGGTTTGGCAGTTGCCAGGAGAACGGTACTCATTTGACTGCATTGTGCCAAGTGTAAGAGGGGGCATTATGGTGTGGGGTTGTTTTTCAGGAGTTGGGCTCGACCCCTTAGTTCCAGTGAAAGGAACTCTTAATGCTTCAGCAGACCAAGAGATTTTGGACAATTTCATGCTACAAACTTTGTGGAAACAGTTTGGGGATGGCTCCTTCCTGTTCCAAAATGACTCCACACCAGTGAACAAAGCAAGGTCCATAAAGACATGGAAAAGCAAGTTTGATGTGGAAGAACTTGACTGGCCTTCACAAAGTCCTGACCTCAACCTGATAGAACACCTTTGGGATGAACTGGAGCAGAGTCTGTGAGTCAAGCCTTCTCATCCAACATTGGTGTCTGACCTCCCAAATTCGCTTCTGGAAGAATGGTCAAAAATTCCAATAAACACACTCCTAAACCCTGTGGAAAGCCTTTCCAGAAGAGTTGAAGCGGTTATATCTGTAAAGGGTGTAAAGGGCATTAAACCCTATGGATCAAGTTCATATGCATGCGAAGGCAGACAGGTGAATACTTTTGGCAATATAGTGTACATTGGCCTTGCAGCTATAGTGCAAAAGTAAAGAAGCAAACCTTGAATATTAAACATCTTGGATCTTTGTCTACATTTAGTTGAAAGGGGCTGATACATTTATAATGTGGTAATTCAATTTTAAAGAAAATATAATAAAGCAAGCTCAGGGTCAAACATTTCTAATCTTTCCTCCAAGATATAAACTGATAATTCAAGACTTCCGTAAGCTGAAGTCTCGCCTTGAAATCTCTTCTACATCTCTCTGAGGGAATGAGGACTCATCGTCTGCGGCTCTTCACAGCTAATAACGTTTGGATGACTTTAACCTCTTTGACTCAGACAGTCAACATCACCTCTCACAATACCCTTCCATTTACTAACCCAGTACTTCAACAAAACATTTACAGTTTAAAGCACATTGATGGATTCCACAAGGGCATGTTGGGCAACCTTGTAACATGTTGCAGTAACAGGACTAATTCACATATTTCCCAACACACCTTTTGGTGATTTGCAAACAAAAGGCAAATAAGAATTTACAGTTTCTCATCACTAATCACTCTTTGGAGGTTTTGCCAAATGAAAGCTTTTGATGAGCTGCTCTCTAAGGCTGCCCTTGGAGATTGAGAGGAAGAGAAATTCAATAGAGCATTGCTATTGCAAGTAAGCCGCACAGTTCATTAAAAGCATCTCAGTTTGCCAGTCATTCCAAATCCAATGCACTCTTAGCATAGGCTTGTGGAGATAATCACCAAATAAACACTGATAATACTTATTGATTGAGCTGCAGTTAAGGGTAAATCCACTTTTGAACATTTGTGCAGAAATTCTTAATATCAGCTACATTACACAATTAATTTCAAGTAGAAGAGATTAGATGTCTAGATTAGATTAGAGTCTAGATTTCTTATCATTTCTACAGCAATGATAAAGCAGTTGGGACAATATGTGAACTGCAAATACAGCCAGAAAGCAGTGATTTGAAAATATGCCATGAACAATATTTCAATGAAAACTGTACAGACACAAGATATTTAATGTTTTGCCGATTTATACACTGTTTTTGTGAATATACTCTCATTTTGAAATTGATGCCTTTTTTTGATCATTTTTTACACTATATTTTTGATATTCCACAAAAGTTTTTGATATTCCACAAAAATTAGGCTGGGGGAACATCTCAAACAGATGCTGGGGGCTTCCAAATGGCTTTTCCATCTAAGCGTTGACCTCTATCAACAGGAGATCATGAGATCAATCTCCAATGATACTATGGCCATAAGTAGCCAGGAGTGTAAGAGAGCATAACTGGCCTCACCCTTTCTGGGTGGGTAGGATTGCCCTCCCCTCAGCACAATGTAAGCCAATTTCATTCGTCTGTTAGCCAATGTAACAGAATTGGCGGTTAGTGTTCTATGATTTATTATTAAGACTTTACAAATGAGCAATAAAGTCAAATGGAGTCAAATTATCACATTATTAAACTACTTTAGTTTAGATTAGAATAGATTAGATTAGATTCAACTTTGTCATTGTGCAGAATACAGGTACAAAGCCAATTAAATTAATTTAACATCTAACTAGAAGTGCAAAATACAGTATTATTTAGATAACAACTGCAGAAGGATGGTAGAGTGGTAAAAAAATATGGGTATGCAAGTATAAATATAATATGTATACAAAATCTATAATATAATATAATATATTATAAGTAAGAGAGTAGCAAGACTTCTAAAATAAAATCTGAAATAATATGCAAGCTATCATTATCATAAGCTAATAAGTAATTGACACATCATTTACTAATGATTGTAAATTACATAAAATCTAAAATACTAGTTTTTATTTCTATTATTAGCTAATGATGTACTCTTATGGTATAGTGTTAACTTTTCATATATCTCATATTAGTTTCATGGACAGTGCTAAAGATGCAATGCTAGAGCTGTAACTCTGTATTCATAACAGTTACACCTGAGTACCTGAGGGGCAGATGTGGATCTAGATATAATAAAGTTATGTGTTAACAAGTACAGTTGACTAAAAGAACTTTCATTGCTATGCTTAACCTTATTTCTTACATTATGTAATATCATCTTGCTTGCAATAAGATATTGAGTCTCACTTTATTTGGGTAGCCCACTATAGCCCCTATAGATTATCTACAGATGCTCAAAGTGTTAATTGTTAAGCAGTGGTGCAGTTAGGGTTAGAATCTGGACCAGGGTTAGGGCTGGGACTAGAGTGAGGGCTGGGTTTAGGTTTTGGGTTGAAGTTAAGGTTAGGGTTAGGATAAGAGGCAGACTTAGAGTTAGAAAATAACTTTGAAAATAATGGTAAATTCAGTAGATGTTTTGTTTAATGTAACTTGAAAGTAAATTAAACATCTAAAAAACATATAAAGTGGACTATCCTAATAAAGTGCTACCAGATATTGATTTACAATTTATCCTTACTTTTTACTATCTTACTTTTTTATATAGGTATCAAATGATGTACATTTCTATGCAGTTTCTCTTATAATTAGCAAAAGAAACACTTGGTTGCCCATATCAAATCTAATTCAAGTAACGAAAGCCAAAAAGTGGCCTGTAACTCGTAGTGTTTTGGCATTTTAACTCATTAAACAGAAGGTTTATTACTCTGATTCGTATTGTTTACTAACTACTTTAAATTATTTGTAAGCTACTACAAAATTAATACGTACTTTGTGCAGTTCTAGGAGAGAGTGAAGTACTGAACCACATACATATCCTTGCAGTTTGAGGGATTAAAACAGTGGCATAACTGGCAGTGCAGGCAGAGCAATCACACAGAGGCCTGTAGCACAGGGGGTTCTTGGGTAACTGAGCCCCCTAATGCCTTTTTGAACCACTGATATCATTATAGGTATTTAATGCCCATGACTTATGAGCAACTACAAAAAGTTAATAATATACTGTAGTGTTAGAGAACACCATTCATTATTTAATTTCCAATCAAAACAGCCATTAAGTACTAGTATTTCATATTTCAGCATCACCAGAAAAATCAGGAAGCATACATTTCACAGAAAATTACACAGAAGCACAAATTAAATATAATATATATTTTTCAGTATTTAGTGTGTCCAAACTTTGCCTTTATTACAGCTTTCATCCCTTATGAGTAATTTGCTTCTAGTTTAAGGGAATCTGCAGCGATATTTTACCATACCTACAAAGCTCAGTCTTAGAAGTTGGTTGCATTTTCTGCTTCTCACAATCCAAATAATCTTAAACACACGATGTTGAAATCTGGGCTTTGGGATGGTCAGTTCATTGTTCTGAGGTCTCCAGCAGAGAATTGTCTTCTCACAGTGGAAGTATAGCCAGAAACACCTGTGGATTTTTTCAGATCTGAAGCAAGAGTGAAGCACCTCTCAAAGATGAAAGCTTTATGTGCTGTTTATCTGATGGTGACAGTTTCAGTGGCCTACCAGGTCCAGAGTCCCCTTTTTTTCTTTATAACTTCTAATAATTTTTTGAGCTCCTGTTTTGTCACTTTTTTTTGTCAAAATTTTGTCACTAATTTGACTTTTTCCATCATTTCTGCTTATGCAAGCGGACCATGTTGTATCTACTACTGAGAAATGATTAATCTTATTGGCCATGAAATTATGAAAGCATGTAAATTAAGGGTGGTCTTTGACTTTTTCACAGTACTGTACATCAATCTCTGGCCTGCATTAGAGTATCAATGTGGCTGACTTTGCAATAGTGAGTAAAGAAGTAAAATGCATTTTGCACGTCTTGCAGAAATGTTTTTCTTTAATTAATTTAAGGTCTTGTCCATAAAATAGGCCCATTAATGATTATTTTATACATCTTTTTACATATAAGATCAGATCTACTGGATTAAAATGCTGTTTAACTTGCCAAGCTTTCTGTCTTTGTTTTGGTTGTTGTTTTTTGCTTGTTGTTTTTTTTTTAAGTACAACCTATTACTGCCTTATTGTATCACTGTAATAGAAGAAAGTTGCTAGATGTGATAGCAGCATCTGTGGCAGCTTCTGAGAAGAAATGAAAGAACAGTGTTTATTTATTTATTTATTTATTTATTTATTTATTTATTGTTTAATAATGACAGGTATGTTTGTGTTGAAAATGACAAGGAATAGTTTGATGCCATATAAAATTTACAGTGATACGCTAATTTGCAGTGTTCTTCAGTTTCCCATGATCTTATGAGGAGTTAACGGAAAAATGCTTTAACCAAACCTAAACCCTGTGTGCCTCTGCATCAGGTGCCATTGTGAGTCAGACTGTGAAATGAAAGCGGGTTTCATGTTTTTGTGTTGAGGATGCAGCTAAATAAAGACAGATGAAGGTGGGCTGGGTGTGTGTATCACCTCATTACTCTGATTCCTCTCACATTATTCCACTGGCACTTTCATACTAACAAATCAGACAGTGCAGCTCTTACCTTGGAGTTCCACATCTCTACCATTTATCAACACCAAATTTCTTCTCCCTGGCAAATTATCATGATTATGATGAGGAAGGCCAAACTTATTGGATTTCATATAAACAAAAAATTACAATTGCTAAATCTGCCACTGGAGCCCCCCACTTAACAATTCATATTGTTTATTCTTTTTTGGCCCAAACAAACTTGCAATAATGAGATGCTTTACTTTTACACCCTTAAATTCCCTTTTTACAATTCTAATGGTCCCAAACACGTTTGCATAATGTGGATATATACATATCAGCATTCTATCCCCTGTATACCCTACATCTCATTTATTTACCTCAGACTTACAAATTCCATACATGGAATGTAATACACATATATATATATGTGTGTGTGTGTGTATATATATATATATATATATATATATATATATATATATATATATATATAAAACTCTTCTTCTATATACTTCTATATAACTTTTTTCTCAGATTTTTTTGTATTTAAGTTCTATAAGGGAGCGACGCACCTAAGATTTTCATTCACCTTTGCGCTTGTGTAAATGTGATCATAAAGGTGATTTGATTTTATTTGGTTTGATTGATTTGATTTGATGTTGAGGTCTGGACTTTGGGGAGGTCAATCCACTGTTCTGAGAACAGCAGCCTCTCTGGTTAAATTACAATTTTTTTTATCTATTTCTTTTCTTGGTAAGAGCTTCTTCACAGCTTTCACATCCTTTCAGACTCATAGTGTTAGGTTGTCTTCTCAGATCTGAAGCAAGACTGGAGCTTGATTTTCTCCTCTCTCTCAAAGATGAAAGCTTTCAGTACGTTTATGTTATGGTGACAGTTTGGTGGTCTACCAGTATGAAAGGTGGTCTCTGATTTTTGTTTGTAGTTCTATATATATTGTTTTCCTTCCAGTACACAAGTAGTGGCAAATAAGGCATACAAGAATACAGACAAAACAGCAGAAGTCATATGAACAAAACTCAGCACAGTCAATTAGAAAATGCTAGACATCTTAAAGTAGCCTTAAAACCAGTTATTCATGGTGTTTGAAGCAATCCTTTTCTGTACAGAAATACTGTAATCTCTGAGTCAGCCCACCAGTACTATGGAAACAAAGAGCAGCTAGCTGTCAATTTTCAGTCTTACAAAACAGCTCAGTGCACAATGTATGGTTCTCCCAAGCTCATGCTGATTCAGTTACAAATGGAAAAAGTCAAGAGAACCTGTCAACATGAAGAATCTGTGGTAAACTAATAAGACAGAGCCAAAAACTCTATTTCTGAACTCAGCACTATTCTCATACAGCCCTAACTTAAATGTGGTGGCTTGTATCAATAATGGTAAATGAGGTATTGTGGCAACCAAATCCCGTTGCAGTTCACGTTGTTTATCCTGGTCTGTTGTTGTTTAGCCATTCATTTGAATTAATAGGCATGAATAAGCAGTTTGATCCAGGACAAGAGGTTTAATAATACCTGTAAACACATGTTATTATGACAACTTTTATTGTTTATCAGACAAACTGAACATCTTTATGGCTGCATTAAGCTGTTATCTGTGAATGCTCTTTCTGTTTGTCCTTCATGTTCATTTTCTCACAAACCTGGGCTTCATGGACCACTCACATGATTAAATCAAGGTTCACGGTAGTGAAATTTGAGCCCCAACACATATTTAGAAAATGACAGCATTCCAGTCCCATTGGGTTTTGACAAATATTTTATTATGTCTAATCTAGATGTCTCTCTGGCCGGTGCAGTTGGGCAGTTAGCTAATTTTGAAAGCACTGCTGAATGATGCTGTGTAACTGGTAATTTCATGCTAACCCAAGGGGTACAAAGCCAGTTGTACTGTCACTGACCTCTGGCACAGTTTCTGACATTCAGGCTGTCATCTGGTTCCATGCAAATGGATAACAGATGCAGAATACAAAAAAATGGCCTTGGTGATGAAGAACGCACTGACTGTGGACATGCTGACATTAAATGACAACATAGACAACAAGGGTACTATTCTCAGACATGTTCAACTCAATTTTGGACTAAATTTTAGTGACAATGTTGTTTCACCATTAAATGTTCTATTTAGTCTGGGCTTTAATCTGCGTCTGGGGAAACTATCTCTGTCTAGTTCTATCTATTACAGACAGTAATGATTTTCCCCAGGAGCTTTACCTTGTACTTTAACTATTAGAACTCTGGCATCTGGGAATAGCCAAACAGCTCTACTACAACAGCAGGCGAAGTCCACTCAGTTTGGGCGGGTCTGGGTTGATCTGTGTCTTTGCTAAATGATCTACCCATTGCTTGTTCCACTGTTTGCTAAGGCCATCCTCCTTATCCTCACTGTTCAAACATGCCAAACGGTGATCTGCACACTTAATTGTTCACTCACTCACTGCACCAATATCTACATCTCATGGCCCAGAGTATAGAACAGGCATCATGGGGTTTGAGTCTTCACCAAGGCCAGCAGACTTCATCAAGCAGGGAGTGTGGGACATTGTTCATTCCATGCCTGATTCTACAGCTCACTACATCCATTCAGCTACTGATTTACTGTGTTGTCTGTATTGAGCACAAAAAGGCTTGGCTTTGGAAAGTTCAAAAGGTTACACAGAATGCCTCAGTGCATCAAACAGATCAGAGGGGTGTATTGCATTTAAAGTCAACCTGAAATAAAAATTGACATTTTTATCATCTTAGTGCTGGTCCCTGGTCAGATGAAACACCATTAATCATATTATTTAATTTGATAAATCATATGATAAAAACTTCTTGGTTCACTGTAATTATTGATTGAAGTGTAATGATTTTTTTTTCTGCTTCTAAAATATCTGCTTTTTGATTACATCACCTGAGATTCACGTACAGGTACAGTTTGACTCAAAAATAAAAAATAATGGTTATGATTTCTGATTTTCTTCAGGGTGATAAAGTAAACCATGACAAAACACAATATAACAAATATTGTGTAATATACACCAATGTTCAAGAAATAGTCTAAAAAATTATTTAAAGTAATTCGTCTACAATATGTAGTTTTTAGGGTATGGTTGCCAAGCTACATGTTATTAATATTGCATGAATTAATACAGAATTAATTTGATGTTTGTGGTCATGAGTGTTACATATTAAAGAAATAAGCCAAGAAAGGTCATGCAGTACAGTGATTTTATAAGTGCTAATTGGTAGGCAAGACACAAGGCCCATTGTAAAGCTTATGGCAGGTGCATTGTAAAATCACTGTATGTACGGTCTCAAGTGGCTTCTTGCTTTTATAAAATTACAACATACAATAATAATAATAATAAGTTCAATTTATATTGCACCTTTCACAAACCCAAGGACGCTATACATCCTCATCATCAGAGAGGGGGAAAAAAGGAAGGTTTTTAGCAGGGATTTGAAGGAAGACAGAGAAGAGCAATTACGAAGAGTGGAAGGTAGATAATTCCAGAGTTTGGGGGCAGCACTGAAAGATCTGCCACCCATAGTAGAAAGTCTAGTGGAGGGAACTGTGAGGAGTCCAGCATTAGAAGATCGGAGAGCACGAGAGGGACAATATAAAGAAATGAGTTCAGAAAGGTATGTCAGAGCCAAACCATGTAAAGACTTGAAGGTAATTTTCTACCTAATCCTAGAACTAATAGGAAGCCAATGCAACTGTCGAAGAATAGGAGTGATATGAGCTGTGCGCTTGGTGGAGGTAAGAACTCTGGCTGCTGAGTTTTGGATGTACTGAAGACAATTAGTTTAACTGAAAGGCCATAGAAAAGTGTGTTACAGTAGTCCTTTGCGAGAGAAGATGAAGGCATGCTATTGCTGCCAAGCAATGATGGACTGCTGAATGTGGACAAGAACTTTCAGTTTTCCACCATTATAGTACCTTTTTACATTTTTTGGTCATACAGTGTAATTTTCTAGTGCCTCTATATGATTTCCTGGATTGTATTAGCACCAAGCTAACATACTACATGTAATTATTTTCCCACACCATGTTTAATACCATTCATGGCAGGCCTACCGAAAACAGACATTGGAAGTGAATGCTGAATCCTGTTGGAAGAGCCTGTTAGCTATCTATAACTACCTTTATTATTCAGTTATAACTGACAGTTATCAGAGGTGCCAGTCAGCTCAATCAAAGAAAGAGGCAAAGTGTGCAGTATTACCTCTAACCCTGCCTTGGCAACAGAAATCAATACATTTCTAATAAATAGTAGGTCTGCTATATAGCCAGCACAGGAAGTGGCTGCACATAGCCAAGCACGTCCTCTTCTAGACAGTTCCAAGACATATCGGTTAAAGACTTTACAGAGTTCAGACTGAAGCCTTTGAAAGACATAAAGCAAACAAGGCTAAAGCTGTGTGTTTGTCTCTGTTCTGGAGAAGATCGTAGGAGCAGCCTCTAGGGAGTGAGCTGGGCAGATGGGTTCTCCTGCTTTCTCATGGTGCCCTACACAGGATAATCGTTTAGACATTATTGGATGTGACAGACTGAGCAAAGCACTGAGATGCTACTGAGAGCACACGTGGAACAAACTGGAGGCTCAAATCACACACTTGTGTGTCTTATGCAATGTATTTTTTATATATATTTTTCAGAAAGTTGCTACCAAAAACCTTGTGTCTGCATTTTATTTATACATTTGATGACGCCAGCTGCTCTTTACATTGTGTGAACACTTCATTATGAATGGACAGAAAGAAATGGTCCACAAGTACTTGATGCATGAACATTGAAAACCCATATCAAGCCTCTTTACTGAAAGAGTCACTATAAACATGCTACAAGGTAAAATATATGCTAATATATCTGTCACTGGCTTCAAGTGTCTTTTGTAAGCTTCACATATCTGTGTTTAATCTAGAACAGCTGAATATTGTTTGTGTTTCAAACACAGCTGAGTGCTAACAAACTACTAGAATCTCATAGGGAAGCCACCAGACATTAGCATTACTGTAAAGATGGGTCTTTCACTCATGGTTTGACTGAATTTTGAACATTCTGGTTTAGGCGGAAGGACTATTATTCACACTTCACCACTGTTTTCTTAGATTGTCATAGTTCATTTTTACATGATCATTTCCCAACCTTTATCTTTTTATCTTTAAGGCTATGTTAACATTTCCTGGCTGAAGAGAGACCATTTAGATTTCTTGCTGTGTTGTGGCTCAGATCTGATGTTTTGAGACCTAGATGAACATCCAAATCTGGTCTTTTCAAATCAGATCAGTGAGCCACTTTGTCTATGTTCACATTACAGGCCTCATTTCTCAAAACTGATTTTTTGCACAGGCCTGATTCCATTAATATGATGGTTCCCAGTCATTTAAGTGACTCAAATCTGTCCTTAATGCGAATGAACAGACATCCTGAAATGACCCGTACATGCAAATCCTAAACAGTAACATTGTGTGAATTAATTACAAGTGTCATGAACAGCAAAACAAACTACAATAATGGGCCTTAGCTGCAAATACATTTAACTCTCAACAGCTCTCTGTTGCTTGTTATAGGATTGAGGTAAAGGCAAAAAGGATGAGATGTGTTGCTTTGCCATCATTTACCGGCTTTAATGTCTGTTCAGCGCTGCTGTTATGGTAACGCTGAATGTTGGCACATGCACAGTACAAAAAAGGGCATGATTGATGATCATGAAAGTGGCTCAGGTCAGATTTGTAAAGAACAGATTTGTGTGTTGACACTGCTCTGAAAACATCCGATCAGAGTCACATTAGGGGAGAATTCAGATTTGTGCCACTTCAACCCAGTCATGAGAATGTAGCCTTTCATATGTGGTTTTAGATCAGATGCATGTCCGATTTGTGGCCATCCAACCTTAATGAGAACGTTCCGATCAAAATCCATGTCTTTTTCTTTCACTCTGCATGCGCAATCATTCAGTATCACCGAACCTGGACATAGTGCCTTTAAACCCTGCAAAAGCATCTGACCCTTTTCAACTTTGTCTCACTCTAGAAATGAGCACCTGAGGTTATCTTAGTGTCAAAGGCTTGTTCTTCTGGTTAGTTTGCTTATTTATGATGTACATGTTCATTCCCGTGACATCATTGATTAGGATTTGTGCTTAAGGATCGTTTGTGGACACAGGTTGGTTCACATTAATGATAGATTTCTTTCACTTACCTACACAAATGTGAACCATCAATTTAGAAAGATCTGATCTGAGCAAGAACCGGAATTGAGCAAAGAGGCTCATAATCTGAACATAGCCTTGGAATCAAGCAGGCTGATGTTGGTACTGTGCATTTAAGACTAATATATGAAAGAGATCTTTGTTTTAAGTGGCTGCTCTGTATTGTTCTTCATTCAGCAAGCAGCCCAGGCTGAAGCTTCATCATCCAATACTTGGCTTGGCCAATTAATGCATCTTTATGTTTTATCAAGTGCACTACTAATACACTTGCCAGGAGATGGCTGGGGCTCTTCAGGAGACATCTGGAATGAAATTTTGCTCATAAGATATCTTTTTTTTTGGAAATAAGAAACTTGTGCTAATTTCACTGTATTAGTGTCTATTTTTTTATTGACCTTTGCACAACTCTATATTAAAAGCTGTGTTGGATTTTATGACATCACAAATAGAATGAATTCAAAATGGTCTGATTTTGCAGCTCAATTTCCACATATATTTCATATGGACTGTATGGACTGAATGGTATGTTTTATAACATTAAAACTCATTTTTAAAAAGTTTTTCAGTGTCTGGGGCTTTTAAATGAATAGTCTCTATAAACTTACCATTTAGAGATGCAAGGGTTTAATTAGAAGAGCAACCGTGTTAATTTTGATTGTCTTCATATGTGCCTTATATCTAAAGTTAAGAAACAAACTAATAAAGTTTAGTTCCCTCATTTTGCTTCTCTGAAACATCATTTATCAGACTTCATCAGAGTTTTAGATTAGGGCTGAAAGTAAACTCCACTGGCTGATGTATCTCTGTGTTTGGACAGCACTGCTTTATCCCTCCACAGGCAAAATGAAGCCCTTTTAAACAGAGCTGGAAAGACTAAATGAAAATAACAGCCTGGTTTACATGAGGGAGAGTAGCTACTTTCAACTTGATATTGAAGAACAGTCTTTTAAAGAACAATCCACAGCTATTACTCTATGTGCCAATATTTTTTAATTGATTAAATTTGCATTAGTGACAAATACCTGTGGAATAGATAAATGTAGAGTGGCAGGATGGCAGCGAGAGTCATTTATCATTGGTGACATGAGCAGTGGAATCACTTTCAGCATCAGAGTCTGAAGAACAAGATGATCCAGAAAGTAACTGTAGCAAGTTCCTATTTCAACAGCAAGAAGATAAACAGATCACATTGATGGATGAGAGAGCGGGAGTTGGAGAGGGAGAGAGAGAATAGTTGGAAAGAGAAGTGTGTATGTCTTTTTGGAGGACACAGCACTGCTGAAAGTTAAATTTCAAGAACAGCACTGCTCGCAAACTCTTAGTATAAAACCGATAGTTCTGGTGCTAAAATCTGGTTGGTTGAGTTGCAAAATCCTTGATATACACATTTAAGACCACATGTATGCATATGTTGGATGGTAACTTCTCCAGTAAATTACAATTTGTTTCCCCTAGTGGCACTTGAGTGTGGCAAAATGCTAAATTGTTGATGGTGAAATTGCAAAAAAAATGTATTTTCCATTGCCAGGCCTGGCATTTCTGAAAGAGGATAAGAATCAATTTTAAGTTAGCTATTGTTAATGTGGTCACTAATCTACGGGAGCTTGCCAGTGTGAGGACACACTGAACACAAATCAACTATACAGAAGTACAAAATATTTGAACCTGATGAAAACTATGTTGCCCCTTAAAGTAGCTTTAATGTAGTGTAGTTTAGATGTGAGTCTTGGTCCTCCCGAGGTTTCTTCCTCCTCCAGCTCTGAGGGAGTTTTTCCTTGCCTCAGCGCTCACGGGGGTTCTGTATATTCTGTATATTATGTTCAGTGTTTTGTCTGATTCTCTGTGCTGTGATTCCCATTTTTGTAAAGCTGCTTTGTGACAACATCAGTTGTAAAAAGCGCTATATAAATAAATTTGATTTGATTTGATTTGATTAGTTAGCCTGGCATTAGCTTAACCCTTGTGTGATGTTCAGGTCTGTGGGACCCATTTTCAATATTTACCAAAAGAAAATATGATGTAATTTATTATTATTTCAGCCCCAGATTCCATGGTCTTTGCTCATTTTCTGTGAAGAACATATATTTTTAATGAGGTCACACTGTTCACCCCCACACATTTATATTACACATGTGGTGTTGGGCTGAACCCACGGGGAATAAAAGTGTGGAGATGCTGTGTCCTACACTCTGTTCTCCTCTGCCTGCTATTAGTGTGTGTGTGTGTCTGTGTCTGTGTGTGTATGTATTTGTATATGTGTGAGTGTGTGTGAGACTGGGCCTCATGGACTGGCTGCTGACAGCTGCTAAAGGAGAACCCTACACTAGCCACTATGCTGGCCACCCTCACCTTGCTGTCGCCTCACAGCAAGGAGGGCCTGGGTTCAATTCCCAGGATGGGCAACCAGGTTAATTTCTGTGTGGAGTTTGCATGTTCTCCCTGTGTCTGTACAGGTTTCCTCTGGGTTCTCTGGTTTCCTCCTACGGTCTAAAGACATGCAGTCAGGCCAATTGGACATGCTAAATTGCCCCTAGGTGTGAGTGTATGAGTGAATGTATATGTCTGTCTGTCTGTCTGCCATGCGATTGACTGGCAACCTGTCCAGGGCGTACCCTGCTTTCCACCCAGTGACTGCTGGTATAGGCTCCAGGTCTCCCCACGACCCAGAAGGAGAAGCGGCTTAGAAGGTCTGTGTGTGTGTGTGTGTGTGTGTGTGTGTGTGTGTGTGTGTGTGTGTGTGTGTGTGTGTGTGTGTGTGTGTGTGTGTGTGTGTGTGTGTGTGCGCGTGTGTGTTATGGCTGTATTCATTAAAAGAAAACAATCCAAACAGTTGATTAAACTGCCTTTAATCAAGAATAACTTCTAGCTTAAAAAGCTTCTCTGTCAAAGAAGGGTCCCCAGCACTGTTTATAAAACAAAACTTAAATATTCAAGAAGAGCTTATGCCAGTAATCACAAAATAACACAAGATATTTTATTAATAAGTGGCATTGACATAAAAAAGCCTTAAACTCAACATTTGCATATAAGACAAAAAAATCAGTGGCTTCACAAAATCTGGCTTCAATTTGTCATAAGATATAAAGCCTTTCCATTCTGCTAAACAGTAGCTATGAAAGAACACACAGCATGGATCTGTCAATCATACACAATTTTAAAAAATGAGGAAACCTGTCATTAAAAAAGCCTGAAACATCTGTTGAATATTTGCATATTAGAATGATCTGATGATTGTCTGCTTTGTATTAGACATATTTTAAAGACACACAATATGCTCGAAAGTTTGTAGACACCTGCTCATCTAATGTGTCTTCTTAAATCAAGGAAAAGCTTCCAGTTTTCAGGGAAAGCTTTACGTGAGATGGTGGAACATTGCAAGAACCACACCGATAACTGCTACATATTAAGATCATCATTTTAAACATCATTTGAGCTCTGTTGTGACTAGCCTTGTGGTTCCCAACACTTCTGAAACAAATGTAGGTTGTAGTCTATGACTCTTCGCTCTCAACTGACCCTGAAATACAGTAAGGGTCCTCACATTTCTCAATGCGGGGGACAGAGACTTACAACCCAAGATTGCATCTGTAGTCCACTTCTTTCATAAAATATGAATAAAAAAAAATGGCTAAATAGAGACTCTATTTCTGAAGCATCCTTAAGAATAATGGCCTACAACTCTTAATAATACAGCTGAATATTGCTTGGAAGTGCCTTGCGGGAGGGCATGAGCTAAGTGGACATGGTGTGCCCATTTTTCTAGGGCTGAACATTGCTGTGAGGATTTGATTGTATTCAACCACAAGAGCGTTAATGAGATCAGGTCTGGTGGATTATTAGTTCTGGATCACTCCAACTCACCTCAGAAATATTGGACGGAGCTCAATCACTACATAGAAGGCAGTTATACTGCTTCACAAGCCAATGCTTCACACCCCTCTAGCCAACACTTGGCATTGGACATGGTGACTAGGCTCACATACAGGTGCTCCTGAGTGTCCCATCCTTTAGAACTGCTTTTCTACGAAGATTATACAACCTGTGTGCATCAAATTGAACACCTGTGTCACCAGTGGATGCACCTTAAAATATCTGATTTAGACGTTGTTATATCCAGAAACTTTAAAATTCTTCTTTAATAAAAGGCTTTAAATTTGTTAGATTTATGGTTGTATTTGTGGAATTCCACACCTTATTATTTACCCTCATTCTTTTAGCATTCATTTAGTAGTCACTGAAAAAGAAGGGTTAATTTGGACGTTAATGCTGTTTAAGGGGTTAAATGTAGCCAGAAGCAAGGTCGAGCTAGTATTCTGAAGCACACAAAAGGAGCTTTGATTCAGTGTTGCTTTCACTAGAGCCCTGAGGGCATCTCAGAATAGAGCGCCAGTGGGGTTGTGTGTCGTGTTGTGGTGTTCTGGAGGTGAGAGTAGGAAATGTTCTGTTGGAAAGCTGACCATTTCGTCCGTTCTGTGTCCCTGCGAGAGTTGCATGCATTTAAGAGGTGGACTCAGTGAGAGTCTTTCCTGTCCCTGTCTCTCTCTCTCTCTCTCTCTCTCTCTCTCTCTCTCTCAGCAAAGCTCCAAGCTGCCTTTTTCTCAGGGTTGCAGATATTTATAGAGGTGACATTAAGCCTTCAGATTAGTGCCTCAGTTAGTTTAACCAATCTCAGCCTTTCAGTGGTCAGGAAATTGATTGAAGAACATTTTCCTCAAGGCATACACCACAGTACCACACAGGGCTGACTGTTGATTGGTAATCACTGGCCAGCCACACTGGGCATGATAATTTACAACATTACTGTAGAAAAGTTTGAAAAGCTCTTCAGAGCAGAAAAAAAAAATTCTTCGCTCTCCATCTCTTTAGTACTGCTTCAAATAAAAAATCTCATTTTTCTCATTTCTGGTTTTCTAAAAAAAATTGATGAATGACATATGGACCAAAAGAAACAGTCCAAATTTATTCAGAAAGAAATTACTTGTTACATGAATGTGCAACAAAGTTAAAACTTTTTTTCTTCTCATGTAACGTTTTGGAAGTACAGTTTTTTGTTATGATGGTATCATCAAACTGTATGTATGTATCAGGCTACATATTGGAATAAGGTAAATATTTCCATTGCAAAGATTTTCACCGTAGCAAAGTCCAATTTAGCAAATTCTTTACTATTCCAGGTGAAGATAAAGTCTCCAAGCACTACTACTACTAGAATGGTGTTTTGATTGATATTTTTAAATGATTACTTTTGCTAAGACAGCACAATCAGGTTAGGAAGCAAATGTTAGGATTTACATTCACATAAGGTTTTTGAGCAACACTTAATTTGACTGGTCCTTTGTAGAGGATTAATAAACTCTTAACAGATTAGCAGTAACACATCAACAACATATCAGTGCAGTAACAGTACAGCGGCAGTTCAAACCCGGCTCAGGCTTACCCTATTTTTTTATGGGGGCAGTCATGGGCTGGAGGTTAGGGAACTGGCCCTGTGACCGGAAGGTTGCCGGTTTGGTACCCAGAGCCAACAGTACATGACTGAGGTATCCTTGAACAAGACACCTAATCTCAAACTGCTCCCTGGGTGTCATGAATGGCGCTGGCCACCACTCTGGGCAAGTGTGCTCACTGCCCCCTAGTGTGTGTGTGTGTGTGTGTGTGTGTGTGTGTATGTGTGTGCTCACTAGTGTATATGTGGTGTTTCACTTCACGGATGGGTTAAATGCAGAGGTGAAATTTCCCCGTTGTGGGACCAATAAGTGTCACTTAAACTTAAATATCTTGTAGATGTCCTGTTGATACTAATAATATTGGTCCTGCTGTTAATATATTACTTCCATTGGGCAAAACCTAAGCTTAACCCTGGCCCTAATCCTAACCTAACCTTAACCTCAACTCAGAACCTAATCCTAACCCTCATATGTTTTTTATATGTTACTCAGCGTCTGTTGAGTGTTTGTGTCATCTAAAAAGTGTCACTTTTTGCTCATATTTCCACACACATATTTCTGCCTCTGCCTCTGGCTGCAAAGTGCATGCATATGCAGATTACCCTGTTCTGCAGTGTTCAACTGACAGGATCTTTATTGAGTCACAGAATATAAGTAACCTCATAAAATCATTCTATATAGCACCAAAGATGGTTCTTCTATTATTAAAAGCTTGACGTTGTAACAATAGAATAACTCAAAAAGGTTCTATATAGAACCATGTACAAACCATTCTCCATCATCCATCCATCCATCCATCCATTATCTTCCGCTTGTCCGGGGTTCGGGTCGCGGGGGCAGCATCCTAAGCAATGAAACCCAGACCTCCCTTTCCCCAGCCACTTCCACCAGCTCTCCAAGGGGGATTCCGAGGTGCTCCCAGGCCAGCTGGGCGATATAGTCGCGCCAGCGTGTCCTGGGTCTTCCCCGGGGTCTCCTCCCAGGTGGACTCGCCTGTGACACCTCCCGAGGGAGGCGTCCAGGAGGCATCCTAACCAGATGCCCGAACCACCTCAGCTGGCTCCTCTCGACGTGAAGAAGCAGCGGCTCTACTCCGAGTCCCTCCCGGATGACTGAACTTCTCACCCTATCTCTAAGGGAGAGTCCAGACACCCTGCGGAGGAAACTCATTTCGGCCGCTTGTATTCGCGATCTTATTCTTTCGGTCATTACCCAAAGCTCATGACCATAGGTGAGGGTGGGAACGTAGATCGACCGGTAAATCGAGAGCCTTGCCTTATGGCTCAGCTCTTTCTTTACCACAACAGACCGGTAAAGAGCCCGCATCACTGCTGACCCAGCACCAATCCGCCTGTCAATCTCCCGCTCCCTTGTACCATCACTCGTGAACAAGACCCCGAGATACTTGAACTCCTCCACTTGAGGCAAGAGCCTATCCCCGACCCAGAGAGGGCTCTCCACCCTTTTCTGCCTGAGAACCATGGTCTCGGATTTAGAGGTACTGATTCTCATCCCAGCCGCTTCACACTCGGCTGCAAACCGATCCAGCGAAAGCTGAAGTTCGCGGCCTGATGTCCCCAATAGGACCACATCATCTGCAAACAGCAGTGATGTGACCCTGAGGTCACCAAACCGGACACCCTCCATCCCTTGACTGCGCCTAGAAATTCTATCCATAAAAATTATGAATAGAATCAGTGACAAAGGGCAGCCCTGACGGAGTCCAACTCTCACTGGGAATGAGTCTTACTTACTGCCGGCTATGCGAACCAAACTCCAGCTTTGTTTGTACAGGGCCTGAATGGCTCGTAGCAAAGAGCCATGTACCCTGTACTCCCGAAGCACCTCCCACAGAATACCCCGGGGAACACAGTCGAATGCCTTCTCCAGATCCACAAAGCACATGTGGACTGGTTGGGCAAACTCCCATGAACCCTCCAGAATCCTGGAGAGGGTGTAGAGTTGGTCCAGTGTTCCACGACCAGGGCGGAACCCGCACTGTTCCTCCTGGATCCGAGGTTCGACTATAAGCCGGACTCTCTTCTCCAGTACCCCTGCATAGACCTTGCCAGGGAGGCTGAGGAGTGTGATTCCCCTGTAGTTGGAACACACCCTCCGGTCCCCTTTTTTAAAAAGAGGCACCACCACCCCAGTCTGCCAATCCAGTGGCACCGCCCCTGATGTCCACGCAATGTTGAAAAGGCGTGTCAGCCAAGACAGCCCCACAATATCCAGAGCCTTGAGGAACTCAGGGCGGATCTCATCCACCCCTGGAGCCTTGCCACCAAGGAGCTTCTTAACTACCTTAGCGACTTCGGCCTCAGTAATGGACAAGCCTATTCCCCTCACTGGAGAACGTGTCGGTGGGATTGAGAAGGTCCTCAAAGTATTCCTTCCACCGCCCAATGACGTCTTCAGTCGAAGTCAGCAGCACACCATCTCCACTATATACAGTGCTAGTGGCACACTGCTTTCCCCTTCTGAGTCGCCTGACGGTTTGCCAGAATCTTTTCGGAGCCGACTTAAAGTCAGTTTCCAAGGCCTCACCAAACTCCTCCCATACACGGGTTTTTGCCTTGGCAACAACTGAAGCCGCAGATCGCTTGGCCTGTCGATACCTGCCAGCTGCATCTGGTGTCCCACAGGCCAACCATGCCCGGTAGGACTCCTTCTTCAGCTTGACGGCATCTCTCACCTGGGGTGTCCACCACCGGGTTCGAGGATTACCGCCCCGACAGGCACCAACTACCTTACGGCCACAGCTACAGTCAGCCGCTTCAGCAATGGAGGAACAGAACATGGCCCATTCTGAGTCAATGTCCCCCACCTCCCCCGATATCTGGTCAAAGTTCTGACGGAGGTGTGAGTTGAAGATCAATCTGACAGGTTCTTCTGCTAGACGTTCCCAGCAAACCCTCACTATGCGTTTGGGCTTGCCTGGTCTGACCGGCATCTTCCCCCACCACCTGATCCAACTCACCACCAGGTGGTGATCAGTTGACAGCTCAGCTCCTCTCTTTACCCGAGTGTCCAAAACACATGGCCGCAAGTCCGATGACACAACTACAAAGTCAATCATTGAACTGCAGCCTAGGGTGTCCTGGTGCCATGTGCACTTATGGACATCCTTGTGTTCAAACATGGTGTTCGTGATGGACAAACTGTGGTTTGCACAGAAGTCCAAAAACTGAACACCACTCGGGTTCAGATCAGAGAGGCCATTCCTCCCAATCACACCCCTCCAGGTCTCACTGTCATTGCCCACGTGAGCATTGAAGTCCCCCAGTAGGACAATAGAGTCTCCAGGAGGAACACTTTCAAGCACCCTTCCCAAGGACTCTAAGAAGGCAGGGTACTCTGAACTGCTGTTCGGTGCATAAGCACAGACAACAGTCAGGACCCGTTCCCCAACCCGAAGGCGTAGGGAAGCTACCCTCTCGTCCACCGGAGAAAACCCCAACATACAGGCACCGAGTCGAGGGGCTATGAGAAAGCCCACACCTGCCCGCTGCCTCTCACCATGGGCAACTCCAGAAAAGAATAAAGTCCAGCCCCTCTCAAGGAGATTGGACCCAGAGCCCAAGCTGTGTGTTGAGGTGAGCCCGACTATATCTAGCCGGTATCTCTCAACCTCGCGCACCAACTCAGGCTCCTTCCCCGCCAGTGAGGTAACGTTCCAAGTTCCAAAAGCCAGTTTCAGCAACCGAGGATCAGAACGCCAAGGCCCACGCCTTCGGACACTGCCCGATCCACAACACACCGAACCCCTACTACTGCCCCTCCCATTGGTGGTGGGTCGATGGGAGGGGCATTCTCCATCAATCTGAAGAATTTAATCAGGCAAAGAACCCTTAATCATGCAAAAGGTTCTTTGAGTGCTCATGCTTCTACATAAAACCATTTGCTTTATTAAAGAACCCTTGAGGAACCATCATTTAAAGAGTGTGCCTTGACATATTCCTGGACAGTAAATTTACATTTAAATGTCACATTTATAAGCAAGTCAGTAAATGTAGACCAAAGCTCAGATACTCATACCAAAATAAGACATTCCCCAGTGCACACAGGAAAAGGATCATGGAGACCCTATTATCCTTTCTAGACTACAGTGATGTAATTTATAGACATGCATCTACAAGTAGCCTTAAACCACAAGATTCAATCTATCAGTCCGCCTTGATATTCATTACTGGAGACCCTTACAGTCCTCATCACTGCATCCTGTATGAAAAAGTTGGTCCGCTCTAACCCTGCGGCAGGAAACTCGTTGAATTAATTTTATTTATAGGGTGCTCTTTAGACGTATGCCATCTTATATCACAGATACGCTCTCTGAATCATCTCTTAGGTTCCTAGATTTTCACTGAATTGGGAAAATCTGCTGTTGGCTACAGTGCACCAGTGAACTGGAATACATTATAATAAACCCTAAAGCTTTGCTCGCTGGTGTCACTTGACCATTTTAAAATTCTAATTTCTAACCACATCCACTCAGCCTGCAACTGTTTTTTTTGATGTTAGGTTTTTAACTGTTCCATTTTATTTGACTATTTTCTTATAATAAGATTTTTAAGTTTTTCCTATTGTCTATTATCCAAGTTATTCTGTTATTTACTTCTCATTTGATTTCATTACATATTTTATCACCATTTTATCTCTATTTATAAACTGAGCTCTTATTTTTTATTTTATTTATAAATGATCTGTGTTCATTTAGTCTTATTAGTTGTGATTTTTTTAAGTCGATTAAATTTAACTTTATCTTTTTCAATCCCAGTTTAAACTGCTCGGCTCTATTGTAAACAAGGGTCATCTTCAATGTACTTCTGAGTCCAAATAAAGTTTGATTGATTGAATGTACATATTAAAAAAAAA
Organism: Pygocentrus nattereri; assembly: GCF_015220715.1. Lineage (NCBI taxonomy): Eukaryota > Metazoa > Chordata > Actinopteri > Characiformes > Serrasalmidae > Pygocentrus > Pygocentrus nattereri. The sequence continues at coordinate 39,246,690 of NC_051211.1, read as the reverse complement.
TATATATATATATATATATATATATATATATATATACATATGGATATATGGTCATTCTGATTACACTGCAGGAAATGTATGGGATGATATGACTTCTATTGTCTTCTATTGACTTCTATTGTTTTGTTGTCTGCTTGTTGCACAGATGAAACTTGTTTAATGATGGCAATGGGAAAGAAAGAGGAACCAAAGGAGGCAAGACTCAGAGTGTTTAAGGTGTTTTTTACCCACAAAATTAATTTACTGGTATGATGCAGTGGTACATAGCATAGCATAGCTCACAGCAGTTCACTGATGATGCACAATTCAGTAGCCTAGCCAGAATTTCAATTTGGGGAAGGCATGGTTACGGATTGAGGGGCAAGCTAGGAAGCACGAAGTCCCAAAGACATTGCCAAAATAAGGCTGACAAACACAACTAGCCTACGTCACTACAGCTACCATAACAAGATTGAAAAAAGTTTAATACATTTTTAGCATCACACATGACTGCAGACCTCCCATTTAACTGCCTGCATAATGTAATAACTCACAGTATAGCCCAGCAGGGAAAAGCTAATTAACCACAGGTCTGCTTTTTACAACTCTACGCATAACCATCCTTGGTGAAGATTGGACCTTTTAAGTTTGTATTAATGAATTTTTTTTTCCTTTCCACAGTCAAATGTATTACTTCCTCACCCACTAGCACAGCTCAGCTCAGTGTCCACAATCTACAGATGGAGTTAAGCTGTTCAGTAGGGTGATGCTGTGTTTACAAGTTGGCACTGAAAACTACACTGTTTTATTCAGTGTTGGTCCAATGAAATGTTTTGCAACCTTTGGTGATCTTGCTGTGATGATAGCGGCCACAAATAATTCCTAATGATCAAAAGAGAGCTTTGGCAGTTCAGTCACAAGAACTCGGGGTTCATTCTGTATAAAAAGAGCAAAAGACGTATTGCAATTTGTAGCATTTTTATGGACATTGAAGGATTTTTTTCTTTTAATTAATCAGAAGGTGTAGCTACCCCACTGCACGAACATTTAAAAGCAAAGTACCCATGTTACAACACATCATCTGCTAGACAGATTACACTACTCATTTAAAAAAGTCAAAAAGTTAATAGGTTATGGAAATGATTCTTGATTCTTAATTGCAGCCCTTACCTGCCCCACAGCACTCATGCTAAGCTAAGCAGTTGTTGTACAAAGAATCACCTTGCTATTCTTGCTTCCCAATGACAGCATTGTGTCCTTGGGTACTGTTGGTCACAGATGGCAAATAGCATAACTGAGTCCCAGTTGTGCACTACTAAAAATAAAGAAAGAGAATAAAAGAAAGAGTCCTTTGGAGCCATACAAGAACCACCTTTGGCTCATTAAAGGTGAATTTCCTCAGATTTTTCTAAATTTCAGCATAATTAAGTGCCAAAGATATAAACAAAGCTTTTTAGTGTGGTTTGATGTGAAATGCTTTGTTCTAGAGGTACAGAAGAAAGAAGAGTGCATAGAGGTAGTAATGGAGGAACAAGACATCTGAAGAGTTTAATGCCTCTAAAAGCTCCTTCACACAATGCATTTGGTAGTTGATGATTATGAGAAGATATTGGCCTGGAATGTTTTTTTTTTTATCCTTTCATGATGTGAGGTTACATGTTGGGCGTTACAAGGCATCCATCCATTTTCTAAGCCGCTTCTCCTTCAGGGTCGCGGGGGGATGCTGGAGCCTATCCCAGCAGTCATTGGGTGGAAGGCAGGATACACCCTGGACAGGTCGCCAGTCCATCGCAGGGCAGACAGACAGACAGTCATTCACACCTAGGGGCAATTTAGCATGTCCAATCGGCCTGACTGCATGTCTTTGGACTGTGGGAGGAAACCGGAGAACCTGGTGGAAACCCACGCAGACACGGGGAGAACATGCAAACTCCACACAGAGAGGACCCCGGTCGCCCGGCCGGGGAAACGAACCCAGGCCCTCCTCGCTGTGAGGCGACAGCGCTACCCACCATGCCACAGTGCCACCCTGTTACAAGGCAAATAGTGCCAAAAGAAACCTTACTTTCAGATATACCATGTGTAGGTTTACTGGTCATTTTAAAAAATTAATACAATGGCCATATTTATGTTGTGAACATCTCAACTCCTGGTTCCTATCAACAACACTGTTCTTAGTTGGTGTCTCCACAGTGAGCTACTTCACATCAAACCACTCTGAATGACTATATTTGCATCTCAGTGGCTGAAATATGCTGAAATTTGTAAAGATTGCAGGAATTTCCTTTTAAAGAACTGGCCGATTGTAGAGGTTCTGTTGTGTTTTTAAAGAAGCATATATTGACATTTCCAATAGGGATCTAAACATGGTTCTTCTATGGCACAGTTCCAAAGAACACCTTTATTTTTAAGAGCATAGGCCTCACCCTGAGCTCCTCAGTAGTGCTTTTACTGGATGTATTCATGGGGGAGAAATTTGGCTTCTTTTGAAAGGTGTTCCCCATGTGCCCAACAGTACATATGTTGTGTTGTGATGGAGTGCTTCATTTTGTCCGGTCTTCCACTGCCCACAGTTGTGGTCATCACTCTCCACCCACCATTCAATCAGGCAACAGGCTGGTGTATGCCTGCCAGCATGAGGGCTGACTGAAATCCTCACCCAACAGTGTTCTGGGTCAACTTTGGAAAGAAAGGAGAGCTAGTTTTCCAGACACAGCGTAAGCCTAGTCTTAGACAAGGAAGATTTATAATGAAGAATCCCCGATAGTGGAATTTAGTCCAAAACATCTCTGGCTCTCAAGACAATGTTATAGCTTGAATACAAGGCTGAAAGGATGAGGAAGAGTAAAAAAAAAGAAAAATAAAACAAAGGAAATGATGGCTCACAGCAAGCTCATGGGGAGAACAAAGAGATTTATGGACATTTCTGTCCTGGCCTAGTGGGACTGGATCAATCTTAATTAAGAGTTCAATTCCCTTTAGCCCCATATCTCTGATGTGCTTTATCAACCACCCACTCAGGCTTTGGAGGCTTTCTACATGCCTCTGTTCTTTTGTAACCCATAGGTAAGAATCATCAGCTCAGTTTAGTGCTCCTTTTTTGCTCATTAGACCTTAAAAATCTCTGTAACACTTTACTTGAGGGGGGTCTACGTAACACAGTCATAATATCTTACAAAAATGCTATAACATGTTTATAAATTATTTAAATCAACATTTATAAAGCGTTCATGTTTTACATGATATTAGTATGGACTACTACATCATTTTACTGAGAGACACCAATTTTTACAAATCAAAAGTCAAAAGTATAGGTGAAATGAGTCTCAAAGCACTTAATGGCCAAATGGATAAAGCAAGATCATTTTTATTTTGGGTGTCCAGAAATGAGAAATTTTAGTAAAAAAAAAAAAGAGGACTTTTATTTTGAAAATTGTATTTCAGTAAACATGCATAATGACACAGTAGTACATATTGATGTCATGTAAAACATACTTTATCAATGTTGATTTAAACATTCGTGAACATCTGAAAGTATTAATGTCAGATGTTATGAACGTGCTGTGTAGCCACCCTTTAGGTAAAATTGTTACGAAAATCTTTTACTTAAACCTGTTATTAGTGTCTTTAAAGGAACAGAGCTTATTTTTTAATTGTACACCTCACTATTGTAGTATATTTATCAGCATTTTCTTGTCAACATTGTAAATGATGGTCACCCTCAGTGTTCTGTGAGGTTAAATAAAGGTTGATTGATTGTATTTATGGTGTCAGTGTCCAGTACAAACAGTATTAAACAAAAATATAATCCAAGGAGAAGCTGTTATCTCACACTGACTCTGGAAGCAGAAAGCAGCTCAGTTAGGTTGATGCTGCTTTTAATCATCTGTGAGTTACACTGTGTTACTACGTTAAAGTAAACAGCACTTTTTGCAAAAATAAGGTGCAGCATCGCGGTGCTGGCATATGAGTGTGCTGCTATTTTCGTAGTACAAGCATCAACCTAGACTGTAAAAATGGGCAAAGTTGCATGCTCCTGCGATGTCCAATCAGATCAACCCCTCTCACCACCTAAGAGTCAAGTGTGCACCGCCAGCACAGCCTAGTGATGTTTTCAAAGTCTTCTTCATAGAAAATAGATTTTGTTTAAGGCCTCTAATGTTACAGTTGATCAAATCTGCTTTTCTTTTAATGCAATAATATTGTATTCAAAAACAATGTTCAAAACAATGTTGATGACTATGAGTTCATTACAAGTTACATCAATGAAAAAAGATCCTTGTCAAACTGTTCCCGTAGCACCTTTGAGCAGACTGACCATTTCCTTTCTCACAGTGTTCATTTGAAGCTCTCCTCATGCCGTAGAGGAGTGATTGTGCATTGTGGGCTGCTGGAGGAGCTGCTGCAGATCTCCATCCTGCTGGGAGGCTCATACTGCAGCTGCCTTTAGGAGCCAGATCACAGGGCTTTCTCTTCTCCCAGGATGCACTGCAGCTGGCAGCAATATGTGCCTCAATCTATTTTCCTTCCTCTCCATTTCCATCCATATCCACACCTGCTTCCTTCTTTTATTGTATGTCTCAGTTTTAGGGAGCATTTTTCATTGATTTTCAAACATAATGGTTACGCTGGGTACCCCATTAAACCACATCAGAAGCTGTGTTTGTCCAAGCTCACATGGTTTTGCTAATTAGCCAGTTAGCTAAACATAGCGTGTTAGACGTCATTATAGTAGGATGAAATCATGCATGTATAATGGCCTTCTTTGCTGCTAGGCAAAGCTCCAGTACAGTCATCATTGTCAAGAAGGAGGCTGGAAGAAGAACATTCAAGGTTTGGTGCCGAGGCCAAAAAGTGTCTGTCATATAATCTACTTTCCTACTTTAATAATGTGATTTTAAAAATTGTCACATTTGACTTGAAAAGATGGAACCCAAATGATCATAATGAACAATAAAGAAAATGAATGGGAATAAATGTCACCTTCCAATCATTTTTTTATCAAATCAATTTTTTTGTCACAAATCAATAATCAGCCCTTTGAATTGTGTTTGGAATATGCATATGCTCTCTCAGAAACTATCACAGTGCATGTAACAATGAAGGCAGCATGGTGTGACTTTTATGCAGTGACAATAAACATGACAGCATGCAGAAAGCTTTGATTCCACATGCTGATCCATTTCTCACAAGGACATCCATCCATCCATCCATCCATTATCTTCCGCTTCTCTGGGGTTCGGGTCACGAGTGCAGCATCCTAAGCAATGAGGCCCAGACCTCCCTTTCCCCAGCCACTTCCACTAGCTCTCTGGGGGGGGACTCCGAGGCGCAATATAGTCACGCCAGCGTGTCCTGGGTCTTCCCCGGGGTCTCCTCCCGGGTGGACTTGCCTGTGACACCTCCCGAGGGAGGCGTCCAGGAGGCATCCTAATCAGATGCCCGAACCACCTCAGCTGGCTCCTCTCGACGTGGAGAAGCGGCGGCTCAACTCCGAGTCCCTCCCGGATGACCGAACTTCTCACCCTATCTCTAAGGGAGAGTCCAGACACCCTGCGGAGGAAACTCATTTTGGCCGCTTGTATTCGCGATCTCATTCTTTCGGTCATTACCCAAAGCTCAAGACCATACATGAGGGTAGGAACGTAGATCGACTGGTAAATCGAGAGCCTTGCCTTATGGCTCAGCTCTTTCTTTACGACAACAGACTGGTAAAGAGCCCGCATCACTGCTGACCCAGCACCAATCCGCCTGTCAATCTCCCGCTCCCTTTTACCATCACTTGTGAACAAGACCCCGAGATACTTAAACTCCTCGACTTGAGACAAGAGCTTATCCCATAATTACCCTTATGAAAATAAGAAGAAAACAGGACTTGTGTACCCTGACCAGATCAGGGTTACTGGGGCCCCACCCTGGAACCAGGCCTGGGGGAGGGGCTCGCCAGCAAGCATCTGGTGGCCGGGCACCATGAGTACTGCTGAAACTGGCTTTTGGAACTTGGAATGACAAGGACATTGATAGATTAAACAGTGTTAATATTCAAAAACTGAACAAGGAGCAGATTTACTAAAAGAGCCACTAAGCAGTGACAGTCCACTGAAACCTTGCACTGGTGGGGGTGAACAATTTAGCAGTTTATCTACTAAGAACTGAAAAAAGCTTTTGGAACTTCTATGTCACAGGTACAAATTGTGTACTGTATTTTGGCATAAGTGACCTAATGATTTTGTTACTGTCCAATTCGCTTCACTATCTTTAGCTTAAATGTAAGTTTATATAGTTTGATTTCTGTTCAAGTAATTTTGGGCATATTTTATTGGTCTATTCATCATGAAATTTTGTCACAACGTAAAGGGTGACTGTTGAGCTTAAATTATGTAAAAAAATAAAAATGAATAAAGGGTGAGACATGTTTCTTTTTTGACCATGCTGAGTTATTTTTTCAGGATTTTGACATAGTACATCAAAATGACATCTTGTGGAGAAAGTATGTGATGACTTTGATGTAGCACATAATTATTTTGAGAAAATAAGTCATAAAAAGTCCAAATGTTTGGAAACCTTCACTGAACTGGTGGGAGGTGCAGAGTAAATTTGGAAAATGTGTGATATTGTGTCTCTACATAGAACCTTAAACACTTCAAGAACCCTTTTCATGCAAAAGGTTCTTGGAATGTTCATGGTTCTATATAGAACCATTTTCTTTACTAAAGAACCCTTGAACAAACTCTTTTTTAAGAGTGTACAATCACATCTGGAATTAGAAGTCGGTGGCTCCAGTTCTGAGCATTTTGCAAAGATTCCTTTTGTGTAGAAGAGCTGCTTTTCAGAAATGGCCCCAGATAGACATTATGAGCGCATATTGGGCAAAAACAAGACTTTCAGTAACACTTGTGATAACCTGAAGTTCTCCACAGCAGTCTATCAATAAGAATGTCTAGCAGCAGGGGAACATTTGAAAGTGCTGTGGTTGTCAAGGTCTGTTGAACAAAATCAATAATGTGAAAGGTGGGGTATGTGTGTGGGTGAGAGTGGTGAATTTAATGCATTACTGTAAGTGACTTAAAGTCTAAAACCTCTACAAGACAAATCTATATATGTATATACCTTGGATGCTCTCACACTTACAGTGGCTTTGATAACATACAGAGAAGAGCTGTACAGTATATCATTTGTTAATCATTATCGCAATGTTTTGCCTCCACAATACTGCTGTCACAACATTATTACTTGCCTTGAGTGTTCTGACCAAATCCCAGATGAGAATGTCCATGAGTCTTTTTGTGAATCTAGGATTGACATGACAGACAGTAATAAGTTTGGTCCAAATAATCCAGGTCAGTCTTTAACCGTTCAGAACTTATTAATGTCAAATCAAAGTTTGACCAGTGTGTTTTGAACATATTACATAAGGCAAATCACAAAAAGGTAACATACCAGAACAGGAAGACCTTGTAATGCTCTTATTAAGTTATCAGGCCAGTATCTGCTAATTAGCTGGTACTACTGTATTAACCAATGATTCGGCTCAATAAGCATTTTCCAAATTGTATTCTACATAATAAGAAATGCATATAAGTATAAATGTTCATTGTCACAGCCTTATTGAGCTTTAACAATCCAATAGCTGGTACACTGCAAAAAAAGGCATCTTGTCAAGTGAATTGAACTTAAATCTAGTCAATATGTGTAATAATTCCCATCCTCAACAGGAGAAATATAAAATTTATTCAGTATATTTAAGATAATATTACGTGACAAGAAACCTTTTTTGCAGTGTAACTGGACTGGGTAACTGGTAAATATCGGTAGTTAAAAATTTAAATCCCAATTTTAATTTTAGTCAGTTAAAATCCCACCACACACAATATTTGGTCAATATTTTCATTAATTTCATATAAAATGTGAAGTGAGTAAAACCATGTGGTGACGTGTCTTTCTGCTGATCTTTACATGTATAATCTGTAAAAGAGACCCCGGGTTTGCCATCATTTGTAAGAGGATGAAACTTCACACAAGTTCATTCAGTATTAAACATGCATGTAGTTTGTCATGAATGTAGAAAATAACACAGGTGAAAACACATCACTAAATTGTAATCTGTGAGTGCAGGTGAGGGCGTATTGATGCTATTGATTCTTTGCTTGTTTCTATACTTATAAAAGATGGTTCTGCAAAGGTTCTTTAGTAAAGGGAACAGTCCTATTTAGAACCATGCGTTCTATAAAGGACCATTTCATGCTTAAAATGTTCTTTGCCTGGTGAACTGCAACAAGAAGCATTATAATGTTCCCCAGTACTGAACTGCTACTCAAAATCATTGCAATATGGTCCTCTCATCTATATCACACAGCCTTGCTGCCAATCATTGCAGTTTCATTCTCTTAGTAATCACAGCACTGTATTATTGATGTACCTCCTGCCTCTGTTGCTTTAGGGCTCTTTCTGAGCTTGAAGAGCCTGACCAGTTTTAAGCAATCTTCTTCTGCTTCTTCCCCCAACAACAGCACCTAGAAGCTGTAAAAGCTGACAACATATCAATCATCTGTAGGTGTGAAAACTAAGTTATGAATAGGATGATCATTCCATAGTTCAATAGGAAGCATAATGGTCAGGGGGATGGTAGGCTCATGCAAAAAGTACAACATACACCTTTCACTTGCATACAAGACATAATATACTGTACATGACCATTGTTTTTAAACATGATCACAGATTGACAGCAGGCTACTGCTCTGACATAGAAACAGAAGTCTTTAATGTCAGCATTATGGACTATAGAAAATCTAATGTCAATTTTTATATCTTATCTTTAAATTGATTAAGCAAATATCCTTAAAAATGTCATACTCCATTGTGTACAAATGTCAAAAGTCAACTGGCCTGTCTTTAACATGTCAATATCTGTACTGTATTGCACTATAAGGATTCAGTGTAGTGTAGCGGTTAACACTGCTGCCCATCACTTGGTAGACCAGGGTTCTTCTCAGTTCCTTGCTTGAGCTAGCAACGTCAAAAAGAGTCCTTGAGCAAGATGCTTAGCACTACATTCACCTACCTCTGTAACATGATTAAAATCTTACATCACTCTGGATAAAATCACCTGCCAAATGGCGTATATGTAATGTAAATGTGAAAGGAGCAATTTGGTATGACTCACACTTTTGACTAATTGCATTATTATTTAGGACAACAAACATACTTCTGGTAACTCAAAAGCCCACACACACACACACGCATGGTCTAAGCTGCTTATCCTACTGGGTCACGGGGGTGCCGGAGCATATCCCAGCAGTCATCAGGCGGAAGGCAGAAAACAGCCTGGACAGGTTGCTGGTCCATTGCAGGGCAGAAATACAGACAACCAAACACACACATTCAGACCTGGGGTAATTTAGAGTGTGCAGTCGTTCTGGCTGTACGTTTTTAAATGTAGGAGGGCACCAGAGTACCCAGAGGAAGCCCATGCAGACATGGAGAGAACATCAAGCACCACACAGAAAGGACCCTGGTCAACTGGCCAGGCAATCAAACCTATGCCCTTCTTGCTATGAAGCAATAAGCGCTACCCATATCATTTTGTCTGGTGCTGACAATAGAATGTCAGTCAGTAGAATAATTCATTCAAGTTGAGTAAACAAGAGAAAGCTAGTGGAAACTGACACTAAGATTTATTTACCATTTTGTGGTGACTGTACTACCATTGAGGGGACAGTTTCTCAAATATGTAAACTCATTTTGAACATCCTCGTTAAACAAACATAAACACCTTTTAGACATTTGGTCTCAGTATCTTCCTACATTACCTAAAATGCTAGCATAGCTGCCTGGCATTTAGTAGACCAACATACTCATTTGGAATTCTGTCAGTACATACAGCGCTGTTCAAAAGCCATAGACCAAATGGACATTAAGGTCAAAAAACAGAAAACATAGCCTCAACAGCTAAATAATAATTAACAATATCAAGCTTCCATCCATCTTTGCCTTTATTAGAGCTTCCATTCTTTTTGAGAGTTTTCCAAAGAAATCTGCATGGATATTTATCCACACCTCCAAAGTTCTGTCTTAGAAGTTTCAGCCATTTAGAAGTTTTAGCTCATCATCCAAGCGGTCCCCAACACTTTCAGTAATGTTGAGATCTGGACTCTGGGGTGGTCAGTTGATTTGTTCTGAGAATATAAGCAGCATCTTTGTTTGATTAGTATGTTTTGGTCTTCTCAGCACTTTGTTTCTGGTGACTCTCATGCTACAGAATGAATTTTTTAACAATTGAGTGTTTTCCAGAGGGCAATACATGACATATTATTATTATTATTATTATCATTATTATTATTATTATTATTATTATTATTATTATTATTATTACCATTTGTACATCTTAGCTTTCATTGAAAAACCCACCAATTCCAGATATTAGGGTCTTACAGTGGAACGATGGACAGAAACATTTGTGGATTTTTTTTTCGGATCAAAGGCAAGAGTGGTTGATGTTCTCCTCTCTTTGAAAGATGAAAGCTTTAAGTGCTGCTTATCTGATGGTGACAGTTTAGGTGGTCTTGCACGATGGTCAGTTTTTTCTATGTATTTTACTTTGAATAATGCAAGTGGATTATCTAACAAATAATCTTCTCAGAAATATCTCCTTTAGCCAGAGTAGATGCATATGAGAAAGATATTTGAAGGTAGCAAATATTTGTTGCTTGGGTGAATGTTAGTGTCTCTTTAAAGGGGAACATAAGCTCATTAACTCCTTTGGCAGTTTTGGTGGGGGGACGCAGCTGCAACTAGTTGGTTTTAAGATTGGAAGGATGGAGGAGTTAAAGTGGCAGTAGGTGCACAAAAGTAAAGGATGGACAAATGAAATAGTGATAGATTTTACATTATATTTAGTTGTTCAGGCTCCTGTGTAATTTTCTGTTAAATAAAGATTTTCTGCTTTTTATTCTGACACTGAAAAAATAATAACGTACTTAACTGTCGTCTTGAGTGAAAATTAAGTAAATGAATAGATGACCTTAGACTTTAACACAATACATTATTTCTGATTACCTGTGCTATAAAGACTTGATCTGATTGGTAATTACATACATAATGCACATACAGGCCTCTTGAGTCGAGTTTATTCATTGACTATAAAATGTATTATGTGCAAAGTTCTAGCAATGAAAGTGTGTTCTCCTCTGAAACAGAGGACAAATAAACAATCTGAGAAATGCTGGGACACTTTTACTGAAGCAGAAACATGAGATGTGAAGTAGACATATGGAGCAAGTTTCCGATACACCACATATACTTGCATCTGAAATAATCTGATGGGATTATATAAATGTGTTGGTTAATGGAATGCTCATTAGTGGAAATGATGTGCTTTCAATCAATCACATTGCATGCATACACTCACTGGAAAGCTTTATTAGGGACACCTACCTTGTAGCTACACTCTGTGTCCACTACAATTACACACTGTAGCATGTATATCTGTTTCTCTACATAATTTATTAGCTTCCCTTTAACCCAGTCAGCAGTGATAAGGACTCTCAGCACCACTACTGAGCAGTTGTTATTTGGGTGGTGGATTATTCTCTTGATCAGACACACTGCAAAGTGTAAATTGAATATCTGTATCTATTGCATGATAAACTGGCAACAACTAGCAGGATTAAGTCTGTTGCATTCTGACTGGCTATTCTTGTGTACTCACATGAATAGCCAGTCAGTGTGTGACCTGTGTGATGGAAAAAAAAATGTAGTGCACCATGCAAAGCACATGAGAAAACGATGTAGTAGCTGAATTGAAAAATGTTTTTACATCACAGTATCACAATTTTAAAAGTTATTCAACAGTTTTCTTTGTAACATTTAGTAGCCAGTAAATTAAATGTTGTCATGATCATTATATAATGTCTTGATTATTTAAGCTGATCTCATTTTTTTTTCAATCATATATTAGTGATTTGTAAATTGTCTTTTGCAGGTATTTAATTGAAACCAGCACAAATAAGAGATATTTAATATTATACTAAGCAGCATCTATTCATTTTTGCAAAACATGCCAATTTAAAATTTGATGCATGCAACACATTCCAAAAAAGTTGGGACAAGGGCAATGTAAGACTGGGAATTTTGTGGAATGATCAGAAACACCTGTTTTGGATATTTCCACAGGTAAACAAGTGACATTATCATGATTAGATATAAAATGAGCAGTCACAAAACTGAACGCATGAGGAAATGTTCAAAAAGAATTTCATTTCTCAATGTATGGTTATAAATAATTTAGGGCTTTCACCTTCCACAGTCCTTAACATTATTAGAAGATTCAGAGAATCCAGAGAAATCTATGTACAAAGCAGAGAACCATAATTAACACAGTTTGTTTCTGCATCTACAAATGCAAGTAAAGACTCTACTATGCAAAGAAGAAGCCATATATCAGCAACATCCAGAAACACTGGCAACCTCTCAGGGTTAAAGCTTATCTGAGATGGAATGATGCAAAGTGAAAACATGTGCTGTGGTCTGATTAGTCCACCCCTCAAATTATTTTTGGAAATAATGAATGTTGTGTTCTCTATGCTAAAGATGAAGAGGACTGTCCTGATTGCTACCAACATAAAGTTCCAGCATCTGTCATGGTATGGTGGTGTGTTAATGCCAATGACATGGGTAACTTACACATCTGTGAAGGCACCATCAATGCTGTGGGGTGCGTTTGAATTTTGGAACAACACATGCTGCCATCTAGATGACGTCTTTTTCATCCCTGCTTGTTTCAGCAAGATGATTCCAAGTCACATTCTGCACTTGTATCAACAGCATATCTTTATACTAAGAGAGTACAGGTGCTAGATAGCCTTGCAGTCCAGCCCTGTCTCCCATTGAAAACATGTGGTGTATTATGAAGGTTGATATATGACAACAGAGACCCCAGACTGAAGACTGAAGTCACCAAAGTGTTATATCAAGCAAGAATGGAAAAAAGTTCCACTTTCACAACTTCAACTGTTGGTGTTCCCATTGGTTTAAACAGGACATATCACATCATTGTACTATTTACAATTAAATAAAGGTCAAAAAGGATTTGCAAAGCATTTCTGTCTGTTTTATTTACATTTTTCCTACTGATCCTACTTGGAATTGGGTTTGTAGGTAGTTCTTGTCTATGTTAGGTGACAAAATGTAACAGCCTCTTTGATCATGGGCAGAAGCATGGGTTGCATGAATAAGACTAGACATATAATCCAAGGCCCAGCAACTGACCATATATGTATCTATAGTCCATAGCACCTTGACAAAGGTGCAACAAACCAGTTGCCAGTTGACCTTTTAAATAAAAAAGCCTATGTAACTACCTAGAATCCAATTTTGTAATATTTCATACAGTAACATTTTTTTGTCAAACTTGCTCAAAACGAAAGCATAAATCAAGTCTGCTGATTAATGCTGTACACTGTAGTCTGGGGGTCAGAAGTAATCACTGTAAACCTAATTAGTTTACAACTTGAAAAGCACAAGGTTTAATCTATTCAATGACTTTTACCTCCTGCTTTTCACTGAGATGATAAATCAGTAAGGTAAGTTCAGAGAGTCACTGACTCCTCTGGTTATGAGACATCACTGTGGTTTTATATTAGCTACAGAGTGATTTATAGACAAGGGGATACTTTTAACCTGTCTTGTCCTTGATTTGCACAGCTTTGGGTCAAAGGCATGCTCAGCTTGACTGAAGGTTCAAAAAGCATTCAATCAATTTGAGTGTCTTGAAAGCTATAAGAGATTTCACAGATATTTCTGGACATTTGAAACTCAGTAACCACCTTGCCTTTCTTACATTACCAATGTAAGGTCTGTACAGGTCTATTTAAGCTTATTTAAGACCTATATTAAGGCCTTTCATGCTTTAGCATACTTTAGCATAATCATTACATTTTTGACAGTACCATCAAACATTATTGCTATAGTACTGTGCAAAAGTCAGAGACCAACCTTCACTCATTTAATTTCCAGTCCAAACTGGAATGGGAGACTTATAATGGGAGATTTATAAGGAGATGAGATGTGATGATTTAAAGATCCTGAGAAAATGAGTCTTAACAACCATGCAAGACCTGGAAGAGCACCAAAACTCCATCAGACAGAACTTGAAGCTTTCATCTTTGAGAGATCTGAGAATGTATGTAATACACAAGTTTACAGGTCCACATTGAAAACCTTAGGCTTGCTAATTAGCTGAGTATCTTTAGTTTCACAAAAAAAAAAAATCTGTCACACTGAAAGAACTGGTAAGTAGTGCTGCTCTGGAATATTGTCCTTCCAGAAGCATGCAGGTCAGCAGGTCAGACAGAGTTAACTGAGCTGTATTGGGAAGGGATGTTAAAAGAACCTTCACCTTTACTAGAAACATCTTCCTTATACTTCCACTCCCTGGCCACTGTATTAGAAACACTTTAGGTCCACTATATAGGTGTTTAATTATATACTGTAGTCCATCTGTTGCCATGCACAGTTTATCAGCTTCCCAGTACTCCATGCATCATTGCTCATTTTCTGACCACAGAACTGCTGTTGACCAAATATTATTTGTGTGGTGGATCATTCTCACAGAATATACCAAAGTATGTCAGTATGACAGTTTATACACAGTGTCACAAATAGATTGCAAGGGGTCCACCTCCTAAAAATGTTCAACTATGAGCAGCTCAGTGGTCAGAAACTGATCACTGATGAAAGACTGGAGGTTGGTCCATGCAAATGGTGCATCATTAAATGGTCCACAGTATCTAACTGTACACTAGCAAGGCGGTGCTACAAGGGGTTTTGTGGCGAATGAATGGACTTCAGTGAGATGAATGTCCTGTTTGGATACCCAGGCACTACACCATGGTGGATGTGCCTGTGTCTTTGAAGGGCTGTCAGCATGCCTCTGCAGGGCCATTTAAATCCTCATAGAAGAGCTTATTGCTTTAGGCAGCTTATATCAGTATAAATGAGCAGCTGTAGCATGTCTCCGATGTCACAGGATGAATGGCCATATCAGGAGCCATAGCATTGATTTTAGATTTCAAGTGTCAGCATTGGCTACCATCTGATGTTGCATCTGTAGAGTCCATAGCAGTAAACAGAGCTGTAAGTGACAGTAATATGGGGTTTTATTGGAGCAAATTGAGATTACAGTGACAGTCAAGTGGAAGAGGATTGATCCCAGTCCTAATCTGCCTGAGATAGATGCTGCGATCAGCAATAAAACAATGAAAGCTGTCCTATCTCTCAGACACAAGCCAGTGCGGTGCCATAGGTTTGATAAGGTCACTCTGGATGTAAGCTCTACTGAGGGCCCTATTATGTTTTTTGCTTGTTACATTAGCATTGTGCTGTGTTTTGCAGGCTAATTGTGAACTACTTCAATGGCAGTGATTGAAGAGCATTATTTATAATAGTAAGTAATTTTAGAGTCCTGACGTAGAGAATGATAATGAATGTGTACAGCACACATTTGATCAAAAGATAGAAGCAAATGAAAGCAGCATTAAGTATAACTTTTCATTTGCAACATAATGAAACATGTAAATGTAATCTCACTTGATGTTTATTGATGCTGAATGGAACACAGTGATTGGAAGTAAATTCTTAGAATTATGACAAAGACTGCACATAAGAAACGAGCACACGTGGATAAAGTAAACACTGTTTGGAGCAGATGGCTGGTGTGCTGATGGGATTCAGTTAATCATTGATTATCATTACTAGAGGGATCCAAAATAATTAGACTTGTTTATCAGGGCCTATTATTCACTGAGGTAATAAACATTGTTTGTATGTCCCTCAAATGAGAGAAATAAATGGATGGCAAGGCAAAATTGACAACATCTCTAGAGTGCAGATTGTTGTTGGAAATTAGCAGACAAAATTTATGACAACATTTGTTCTGTATTTGAGGATTAAAGAACCCACTCACCTCTCCTCTGGAATCATTTAAGCCCTCTTGGTTGTAGTACACATGTACTGGCCACTGTGTTAGAAACTACTACCTTGTATGTCCACTCTCTGGCCACTTTATCAGAAACACCTACCTGGCAGTTCCACTCTCTGGCCACTTTATCAGACACACATTCCAGGCAGTTCCACTCTCTGGCCACTTTATCAGAAACACCTACCAGGCAGTTCCACTCTCTGGCCACTTTATCAGAAAAATTTTCCTGGTATAGCCACTCTCTGGTCACGTTATCAGAAACATCTATTTTATAGTTCCAATGACTGGTTACTTTATTAGAAACATCTATTTTGCATTTCCACTCACTGGTCACTTTTAATATACTTGCCATGTACTTCCACTGCATGGTCACTTTAGAGAAACACCAACCTTGAACTCACTGGCCACTTCATCACATACACCTATCTTGTACTTGGACCTACTGGCTACTTTAAGAGGCCTAACTATCTTATAGGTCAACTGTATAGATGTAACATTGGTCAGCATGTTAAATTTCTTAACTGCCGTCTACTCCCTTCATTACCGGTCAGTTTCTGACCACAGAACTGCTGTTGTTTGCACTGATATGGGTGTGTCAGCCACAGTGATGTTGCTGGGGTTTTTATACGTCATTGTCACTCCTAGGTTGAGAGTGGTCCACCACCCAAAATTATCCAACCAAATAGAATTTTCTATATTTCTGCATAAATGACCTAAAACATCATCAGATTTTCACACAAAAAATATTATACTTGGTCATTTGTTTATTGAGGAAAATGATCCAATATTACAATATTGCAAAAGTATGTGAACCTGTAGGATTAGCAATTAATTTGAAGGTGAAATTAGAGTCAGGTGTTTTCAATCAATGGAATGACAATCAGGTGTGAGTGGGCACCATTTTATTTAAAGAACAGGGATCTATCAAAGTCTGCTCTTCACAACACATGTTTATGGAAGTGTATCATGGCCCAAATAAAGGAGAGTTCTGAGGAACCTCAGAAAAAGAGTTGTTGGTGCTCATCAGGCTGGAAAAGGTTACAAACCCATCTCTAAAGAGTTTGGACTGCACCAATCCACAGTCAGACAGATTGTGTACAAATGGAGGTTAATTCAAGACCATCGTTTCCCTCCCCAGGAGTGGTCGACCAACAAAGATCACTCCAAGAGCAAGGCATGTAATAGTTGGCAAGGTCACAAAGGACCCCAGGGTAACTTCTAAGCAACTGAAGGCCTCTCTCACACTGGCTAATGTTAATGTTCATGAGTCCACCATCAGGAGAACACTGAACAACAATAATGTGCATGGCAGGGTTGCAAAAAGAAAGCCACTGCTCTCCAAAATGAATATTGCTGCTTGTCTGCAGTTTGCTAGAGTTCATGAGGACATGTCAGAAGGCTATTGAAAGAATGTTTTGTGCACAGGTGAGACCAAAATAGAAATTTTTGGTTTAAATGAAAAGCGTTATGTTTGGAGAAAGGAAAACACTGTATTCCTGCATAAGAACCTTATCCCATCTGTGAAACATGGTGGTGGTAGTATCATGGTTTGGGCTTGTTTAGCTGCTTCTGGGCCAGGACGGCTTGTCATCATTGATGGAACAATGAATTCTGAATAATATCAGAGAATTCTAAAGGAAAATTTCAGGACATCTGTCCATGAACTGAAGCTCAAGAGAAGGTGGGTCATGCAGCAAGACAACAACCCTAAGCACACAAGTCATTCTACCAAAGAATGGTTAAAGAAGAATAAAGTTAATGTTTTGGAATGGCTAAGTCAAAGTCCTGACCATAATCCAAGGTTCACATACTTTTGCCACTCACAAATATGTAATATTGTATCATTTTCCTCAATAAACAAATGACCAAGTATAATATGTTTGTCATTTGTTTAACCGGATTCTCTTTATCTACTTTTAGGACTTGTGTGAAAATCTGATCATGTTTTAGGTCATATTTATGCAGAAATATAGAAAATTCTAAAGGATTCACAAACTTTCAAGTACCACTGTATTCTGTGCATTTACACTAAAGTGACAAAATCTGATAGATGCTTGTATTGGTGTAATGTTCTGGTGAACAAAATGTCTTCTGCTAGTAATACTTGAAGTTTATTAGTGAAATTATGCTCTAAAACATGCATAAAACTTGCATGCTAATACATCCCCATTGGACACACACAGTTTCCATTTTAATGGGGCTTCCATTAACTTTAATTACACTTTTTATCCTGACAGGTTGACAGTCGAGAGCGATGCCTGAGGCCGACAGTCAAAACAAGCAGAAGAGAAGCCAGGATAAAAAAGGCCAGAGGTATATTCAGCTTTGGTCTATAAAATCTGATGAAATCTGAACTGATTATCCAGACTGTATTTATAAGCTAACTGAAATCAAAGTCGCACAAAAAAGCTCATGTTGGTCAAACTGAAATCAAAGTGGCCCAAAAAAGCTCATGTTGGTCAAACTGAAATCAAAGTGGTTTAAAAACATTCATGATGGTGAAACTGAATTCAAAGTTGTTCAAAAAAGCTCACGTTGGCCCACCTAAAATCATCCATCCATCCATTTTCTAATCCGCTTCTCCGTCAGGGTCGCTGGAGCCTATCCCAGCAGTCTTCGGGCGAAAGGCAGGATACACCCTGGACAGGTCGCCAGTCCATCGCAGGGCAGACACAGACAATCACTCACACATTCACACCTAGGGGCAATTTAGCATGTCCAATTGGCCTGACTGCATGTCTTTGGACTGTTGGAGGAAGCCAGAGAACCCGGAGGAAACCCACACAGACACGGGAGGACCCCAGTCACCCGGCCGGGGAATCGAACCAAGGCCCTCCTTGCTGTGAGGCGACAGCGCTATCCACCACGCCACCTAAAATCAAAGTAGTCTAAAAACATATATGATGGTCAAACTGTAATCAAAGAGGTCCAAAAACCTTACAATGGCCAAAATCATATCAAAATGGTGCAGGTAAGCTCATGATGGCCAAACTACTATCAAAGTAAAAAACTCCTGTTGGCCAGACTTTTGACAAAAGGGTCCAAAGAAGCTTATGTTGCTCACACCTATGTTTCCCCAACAGGAGTGATGATGAGGTGGACGCATGTGCGAAGAGAAACAAGATTTATTATAGACAAATCCAAACTCGGGGTTAAAACAGTCCGGGATCACAGAACCAACATGGAGAAGACCAAAGCCAAAACAAAAGCACATGGAGGACTGGGAGGGGTCAATTATGATAAAACCATAATCAAGTTGGTCTAAAACATATATTTGATGACCAGACTACTATCAAATTGATAAAAGACAAATCAAACAGGTCTAACAAGCTCCTGAAATCAAACTGAAATCACACCGGTCTAAAAAGCTCCTGATGGCCAGACTGAAATTAAAATTGTTCAACATTCATGTGAAATCAAAGTGTTTCAAAAACAAGCTCAGATTTCCAAACAGAAACAGTGGTGTAAGAAAGCTCATGCTTACCAACACGACATGTTGGGAGCACAACATAGAACACATTGAATATTCAGTTCTAGAAAATAGTAAAGTACAGGTATTCACCTGGAGCTGAGTGTGAGTCAGTGGCATAACTAGAGGGGGGTGGCAAGGTTGGCAGTCGAACTGTACCTCACAGCAAAGGGGGTCCACAGACATAACCAAGAAGTTTGAGTAGGGTAAACTCTAGTATCCTATGTTTGAGTTAACTCAAGAAAAGCTGTGTAATTAGTTACCTTATAGCTTTAAGTTGAACTTACTTTCATTATTTACAGTGAATCATAAGAAACTACTTAGAAATACAAATATTATATGGATTCCATGGAATTTAGAAGCTACAAGTGAGAAATAATAAACATTGAATTACATCACAGACAGTAACTCACTTTTTCTCCAAAGTGCATTTTCTCCATTTTTGGGTTTCTGACATTATAAGTGAGTGCTTAGTGATTTCCTTACTGTCCATTGGTCAGTTTCACACAAAACTGTAGATGTAAACACGAATCCACCAACTAGTCACAGTGAGAGGCAGATTAGGTCTATCCCAATCCCTCTTCATAGCCTCATATCTCCACATGTGAGTTTGGTTTTATTAGATCTTAGTGCAGCTTTTGATACTGTTGGCCACAAGATTTTAATCCATCATCTTGAATGCTGGGTTGGCCTCTCAGGCACAGTTTTAAAAAGGTTTAAATCATATTTAAGTAAGAGGCAGTTCGTGGTTTCACTTGGAAATCATTCATCAAAAAGATTTGCCATTTCTTGTGGAGTCCCTCAAGGTTTAGTTTTAAGGCCTTTGCTTTTCTCTTTGTACATACTACCTCTAGGTGATGTCATTATGAAGCATAGTATCATTTTTTTAGCTATGCTGATGACACTCAGCTATACATTTCTATTCCTTCTGAAGATCAAGACTCCTTAGACAGACTAACCAGCTGTGTGTCAGATATTTCTCAGTGGATGTCACAAACTTTTCTACAATTAAATTATGAAAAACTGAAATACTGATCAATGGTACAGAATGTCAGAGAAGACTGATTTATGAGAAACTTGGTTCTTTAGCTTCATATACCAAACCTGAAGTACAAAACCTGGGTGTGATCTTAGACTCTGAGCTCTGTTTTATCTGTTTTTTAAACTAAATTCACTAAAGTAGCTTTTTATCATTTGAGAAACATTGCTAAAGTTTGGCCTTTTCTATCTGAGAGTGACGCAGAGAAACTTTTTCATGAATTTGTTACAGCAGAGTTGATCACTGTAATGCTGTTCTTACTCCTAAGAAAACTATACATCCCTTACAACTCACACAAAATGCATCAGCATGCATCCTAACAAAAACAAAAAAGAGAGATCACATCACAGAACTGCACTGGCACCTGTATCATTCAGAATTTATTTTAAAGTTGTGCTACCAGTTTTTAAAGCTCAATGACCTTAAAGCACCACTTACATCACAGAGTGTCTTTCTGTTCCTGCATGTAATCTAAGATCTGCAGATATTGGTGTAAAATACAGAAAACATGTCCTTGTTCAGTTATTATGCTTCTAAACGGTGTACCTCAATTCCATCTTTTATTAGACAGTCAAGCTCAGCGCTCACTTTTAAAATCTAAAGCATCTAAAAACATATTTCTTTAAGTTAGCATTTAATTAAAACTACATCTCAGTGTTTATCTTCTAATTTGATATGTATGATTTTCTTCTGATTCTAAATAAGTACTAATGTTTTCTCGTATAATTACGTTTTATCGCCTGTCTGTTTAGTACTTTGAGTTGCCACTGGCATGAAATGTGCTATATATATAAAAATTCTTCTTCTTCTTCTTATTATTATTTTTATTTTTTATTTTCTTTAATTACATATGATCTCGCAATCAGATGGAATCAAATGGAGGACAGATTCAGGAAATGTTTGAACTGTAATCTGCAATGTTTTATCACAAAGATAGAGAAACATATATGGAAACATTGAATTTGATGCACTCACGCAGCTGTGGACCCAAGAGAGCTAAAGATCCTAAGGTTTTGTTTTGTTTTACTGGTACTAAAACTATACCAAAAGCACAGCTGGAGCATTGTACATAACATTGTACATAACATTGCACATAACAACTATCACTGAAATGTGTTTATGAATGAGTTGTTTTGACACACCTATCTTTTCTGCTTTTTGTTTGGCTGGCAAGATTTTTTGTTCCCTCAGATTTCTGCGCAAAAGCTATGCTCATTTTACATCTCATTCATTTTTAATGATCTCCTCATTCCTGCTGAAGTTTCAGGCGACCCGTTGTCACCACTGAGGAATCGCCTAACACAAATCTCTCTCAGGTGCCAAGTAGTTGTTTTTTATGGCCTGGTTACTTTGAAGTGATGCTGACAGCATAATTGCTGTCCTACTCCAAAGCCTCGAAGAGATGGCCTCGTTTTTAAAAGAAAAGTGGGCTGAGGGTAGTTTGAAACGTCTCAGGCTTTTGATGGATCCCACACGGAAAAGCACTGTAAGACATGAAATAAGGCTGACAGCAGTTTGCTTATTATGGTAAAGTGACTCATACAAATGTTATCATGACTTCATACCTGTCCTTTAAAACACTGTCATCCTGAATTGAATCATAAATAAGCCTTAAATGAGCAGCAGAGACTTAACCAATTAAGATTGATAGCATGAATCCTGCAATGATAAACGATGGCCTTCAGCCACAATATTCTCCGCTATGACCACATCCTCCACTCTCCTTTCTCAGCCTAAGGAAGCGTTCGCAATAAAACCCAGCACAAACCTCCCTGGCCTCTACAACTGTACTCCACAGATCCTTATGAGGAGATTTAATATGCTGCTATTATTCGCTCTTGCCTTACAGCTCATTGACAGGCCGCTTCCTTCGTGGCACACACAGTTATTTGGCTTTAAATGGGTCAGTGAAGACCCTCTCATGATGTCTAATTGCCTAATTGTGCAGATAGATCCATTCACTTACTCTCCATCAATGCATCTCCCCCCGGGCTCCTTCACTCAGCGGCCCACAGATGCAATGAGTGACCAGCAGCAGCTCAGTCTGCAATGAAAACACAGCCAGACTGTTACATTACACTCCCTCTTCTTTTACATGGAAGAACTGGACATTTCTCACACTATTTTTCTCCCTCTCTCACCCTCTATCCCTCTCGCTCTCTCTACACCTGTCCCTCTCTATCCCTCTCTCTTTTCCTCTCCCTCTTTTGCTCCTCCTCTCTCTCTCTCTCTCTCCTTCTCTTCCCTTCTCGGTCTATCTCTTTTCCATCTACTCTATCTTTTCTATCTCTCTTTCACTCTCCCTCTCTCAAACTCTCTTTCTCTCTCTTCCTCTCTCTTTTACTCTCTCTCCATTTCTCTCTCTCTTCCGTTTCTCCTTCTCTCATTCCCACTCCTTTCTCTCTATTTCTCTCTCTTCATCTCTTGTTCCTGCACCTTCCTGCACCTCTCCTTTTTCTCTCTGTCCTCTCTAACTTTCTCTCCTGTTCTTCCACCCTCCTCTCTCTCTTCCTTTTTCTCTCTACTTCTCCTCTGTTCTCTCTCCCTCCTCCACTCTTTTCTCTCTCTTCCTTCGTTTCTATTCCCCTTTCCCTCTCCATCTCCTCCTCTCTCTTTCTCTCCCTCTCTCAGTTTCTCTGTTCCTAGCCCTTTTTCCATCTCCATTTTCCTCTCTTTTTCTTCCCACTTCCTCTCCCCATTGGTTTCTCTCTTTCTTCCCTCCCCTCTCTCTCTCTCTCTCTCACTCACAAGCTGTAAGCTAATGTCACTGTGCATCCTTTCAACCACCTAATGTTAACAGCAACAGATCCCACGTTACCGTGGCAACAGTTTACTCCATCAGCTGCATATCTGGCCATTGATGAAGAGCATGATTGGATTATCTAGCCTAATTGACTTCATTAGAAACACTGATCTTTGTGTATTAACGCTGCTGTGTGGGGTAACTTGTCTCTGCTGGTGTCTGGGGAGTTTTCCTTCATGACCCACGCTAAAGCACAGTAATTATCCTCTCGTTATTGCTCTGTTTTCTTTTAATTATGCTTTAATTCAGTGAGGGCCCTCATCACCTGTTCACCATTCTCAGCAAGATGTTTCAGAAGAAACAGCTTTTGCTAAGATGTCCATTTAAGAAAAGTTCTGTAAATGGTGTTGAAGACTCGACAGCAAACGGCAGTTTAAACATATTAAGACTTTTTTACAGTAGCCATAATGTACAGTTACTAGAGGTCCTGCAGTTGAACTATGCATTTTTTTTCTTCAGTAATGTTGTTGGAATGTATATTGACGGAAAGTGAATGATTTTGATAGCATTAATTAAAGGATTTTTATTGTGTTTAAATGCTGTTCTTATTGGATTTAAGGTGTATAGGACTGTTTGATTTGAGTAAAGCTCTAACTCTGCTGTCTGTTTTATCTCAGCATGGCCGTCTTTGTTGAGAGGGTTTCATGGCCCTCTGCTTTCATTCTTCCTGTTTCACCACTCATTGCTCAACAAAGAGTCACAACATTCCACACAGAGCCAACAGTGTCCTAGAGAACCTGATGAGAGTTAAGGGGAACATATCTTTCCCCAATCCCATTTCTTATTTGCGCCCCTACCACTTGTTTTTGAGTCACCTTTCCCCTTGGAACTGAGTTACAAGGCATAGTGGATGAAATCTTCTCCTATAAATTGGGACAACCCTCAAATAAAAAAGAACATTACTTCATTAACAGGCTACTAGCGGTGCTCTGCAGGCGACCCTGCCAGTCTGCAGTGACAGCAGAGGAGCAGTAAAGTTCAGCTCCTCACTGCTGGACTATAGTTAAATTGAGGGCATCATATGCCTTCAAAGAGGGGGTGCGACAATTATTTAATATTCCCCACCTCTAATTCTTCAGTGATATGAAGCAGAAGTCAGCTATTTGCCAGCTTCTTGATCAAATTTTCCTGTTCAACTATAAATGGAGCAGCTACACTCTGGCACTTCTGACGTCAGAACTGCTGGATTATTTAAGGTGGATGGGAAATTTAGCCAGCTAGCTACTGAGACATCAGCACACTGGCTAGCACTTTTTTATGCTTTTCAGGAGGAAAAGGACCATAAGGATGGGACATTAAAGGACATTAAGATAAAACAACAGTTATCATAATCTTTAACAGAGAAAATATTCACAGTTGTGTGTTTATTTGGTCACTTGTGCAGCCATCTTGCTGTTTTTTTCTTTTTTTCTCAAAACACTCCATTAGCAGTAGGAGCAGGGTTAGGGAAGGGTTAGGAATATTGCTTGGATTGAGGTTAATATTAGGTTAGAGAGAGCATTAGGTTACATTTCAAAGATAGTTACTTGTATATAACTTAATGCTACATTTTTCTAATTGTTGACTTGTATGAAAAGTTTTATGAGTCAGTTTTACTTGGTCCTTTTTCAATTTCTCTTTATTCCTTACAGTTAAACAGGCTGTGCCTTTAAGACTGAAGTATGTAAATTACCTCTGCTCTGATTGGCTGCCCTGTATTTTATTGTGCCTTGTTCGGAAAGCAGTTCATCCTGAAGCACTCCTCATAACTTCAGTGTGAATAGGCGGGGCTTAACTGATGTAAGCTCAAAGGTGGATATATGTAAATATGTGATGTCACAAAAATAATTGATTCAAAATGGGACATTTTTTCAGCTTAATTTCCATATACAGACTGTATGGAAAGGGGACTGAATGTTACTTTCAACTACATTTCCATAGATCAAATGCTTCTTCAAGGAAATTGGGGTTTTCTCTGATATGGGCCCTTCAAAAACAAGGCCAGTAGAACCTAATCTAACATGTTACCCCATCGTTGGGTGCCATTTTATAGAGCATAGACGGGGGCACCTGTGAACTGCACCAAAGCCCTGGACAGAGGAATTTATGGTCATTAAAAAAAATGTAAAAACTGCATTCAAGCCAGCAGTCCTGCTTCTGCGGCCCCTTTGCCGAATGTCCATTTGAGTGTGGACGATGGCACCTGTGAACTCGCTTTATCTCTCCATGGAAAGAGCTCAGTTAGGCCTATATTCATGTAATGTTTGGCTTGGGCCCATCTCAGTGTGATGACTCATCCTTTAACAGGCTCTCTGAGGCCTCGGCACAGCTGCACACAGATAACTGTTTCTCTCTATGGCACCCAGCCAGACACACACACTCTCTCTGTTTTTCCCACTGTATCTATAAAAGAAATAACTTCACTGAACAGGGCCATTATGGCACAATAAAAGCAGGCCTCTTCTTATTCACAGTTCAATAGTTTTATAATGTA
Source organism: Pygocentrus nattereri (assembly GCF_015220715.1). Classification (NCBI taxonomy): domain Eukaryota; kingdom Metazoa; phylum Chordata; class Actinopteri; order Characiformes; family Serrasalmidae; genus Pygocentrus; species Pygocentrus nattereri. Next base: position 39,220,951 of record NC_051211.1, on the reverse strand, counting down.
CGGAAAGTGATCTGTGATTTCCTGTGCTGGAGGAATGTTCTCCATGAGCTCCTAAATGACCTTTACTTCAAATCCTCCCTCCTCGGGAGTATAGCTGTAAAGGTGAGTTTAGTCTTCAGTAAATCAGGGCTGAGGTTCTTCACACCTCTCACCGGAGCAGAAATGTGCCTCATTTACGGACATTAGACTGAGCTTTTACTTCGCAGTAGCTGCACAATAAAAAGGAATGTGTGAATGCATGTTGATCTGGAGCTCTAATGCACCCCGCAGACATCTTAATAGGCTCTGGATTTAAACAGAGACTGGTTATGCTTTATGGCCCATCAAAAGTCTCCAATTATTCCCCTGTGAAATTTCATTTCCAGTCAGAACAGCCATTGAGTTCAGATTAATCATTTTTCAGCATCAGGAAACAAAGCAGAAACCATGTAGTAGTAATTATAAAAAAAAAAGATAAATTACACAGAAGATTCGATATCTAAATATAATGTTACTTTTTGTGTGTGTGTCCACTTTTACATTTATAACAGCTTCCATTCTTTTCAGGAGACTCACTTTAAATTTTTCAAAGAAATCTGCAGGGATATTTGTCCACACTTCCAACGCTCAGTCTTAGTAGTTGGTTGTTTCTCACGATTCAAGTAATCCCAGACACACCCAATAATGTTGAAGTCTGGACTCTTTGTTTCATGTGTTTTCATTGTTCTGAAAATACCAGCTGCTTCTTTGTTTGATATGCACATAATTTTTTGCTTTTTTCACTGTTTCCTTTTCTCAGTAATGGCTTCATGAACAGCTACACATCCTTTCAGACTCATAGCGCCATGTTTCTTCTCACAGTGGAAGGATGGACAGAAACACCTGTGGATTTTGCAGATCTGAAGTAACTGAAGTAACTTTAAGAGCCCTTTCATAGACAGCTCTGAGATACATGGATTCAGTTTGACCTGCATTCGGAGATGCTAATCTCATGCATGATGAAGCAGAAGATAAACTCATACTTTTGATGTTTGACAAAAAGCTGTAGTTGCAGGGACACAAGCAATCAGTGATCTTGGTATTTGCTATGCCAAAGCCAGAGACAACAGTGATTGGTTGAGTGAGTTCAAGTCAAGTTCAAAGTTTGCAAAAAGGTGAACAAATGGTGAATAAAACACTGTTTGAATCTCATCACCTGAAGAATCCCGTTTGGACATCATCAGTTATACATGTGTTTGAATTAATTGATGCATTAATAAACCACTCTTGGCCCTTAAGCATCAACAGTATATGATTATTATTATTTGTAGGAGTAGAGGTAGCATCTACAGTATATCACTGCTGTCCACAGAAAAACATGCATATTTCATTGCTTGCAACAAAATATATTTATATTAACATATATTAAAAGTAAAAAGTTGTTGCCTTCTACTAACAAGTTGCCAATTTGGAGATTTGGAAAAGACATTTCTTTGGACAGTGATGATATGATTATTAATTGTAGAAGCAGTAGTATTAAGCATCTACTGTCTGTTTTATTTATTATGTTATTGTCCAGATAATGTAAAATATGACATCAATTTCAGTTTATTTCATCCACCCGGACTGTGGAGTCCCTCAGCAGTGCGGTTTGGAATAAAGGACAGCTCTATTACACATGTTGTGGGTATTGCGAACACAGCATGAGTTAGTACAAATATTTGTGCATCTCTTCGCTTGAACATCTACAGGGGAGCTCTGGAGCTCTCCATGGTGCTGAATGATAGATACTCCGTCACTGGTGCAAATCTTAGCTCACTCCATTTGTTTCACTACTCGTAAGGCAAAAACTGAATCACACAGAGGTGTCCTAAATGAAGCCTGTTATACAGTCATGGCCCTGTGACTATGATCGAGAACCTTTTTTGGACCATAGACTTTTATGCAGTCATCACTGAGGTTCTACAATGATTATATTCCAGCATTACTGAGCAGGAAGGATATATGAACACCATGCCTTATGTATGACTGAGACTGGTTATAGAAGAGTATAGGAATATGAATACACTTCTAGGGGAAATTTATGAGGCTTTTTTGCTAGCTCTTCATTAGAAAGCATGGCATGTCCAAAGCTGCTCATCTAATATTTCTTCTGAATTCATGGGTATTATTAGGTAGTCTGCCTCCCTTTACTGCAGTAACAGCCTCTGCTCTTCTGATAAGGCTTTAAATTAGATCTTGAAACATTGCTGTGAAAAATTGATGGCCTTCAGCCTCAAGAGCATTAGTGAGGTCAGCCAGTGATGCTGGATGCATGGCCATCCCCACTATTGAGGTCACTGAGGTCTGGACCTCAATATCTTTTCAGAAGTATATATAATAAAAGTTGGGAAATAGTTTGATCATCTGATCACTGACATCATTGTTTCCCTGTGCATAGAGTGAATGATCCTTTTATTACTACAACATCTTTACTGAACATTGTGGTTCTTTGATTCTGTCAAGGCAGTGGAATCCACCAAAGCATGATACAGGTAAGTAGAATTTAAGTAGAAGACTGCTTAGTTCCATGTCATTCATCTCCAGACATCATGTGTGTCCAAATTACTAGTTAATTATCATGATGCTGGCTGGTTAGTATCACTAGAATGAATTCATGAGCTAGCTAGTTTGCTTGCTAACTACTTAACAATAACTCCACCCATCTAATGTCAGACAGATAAACTTTCACTGAAAACTGAAATCCCTTTCCCTGAATTCAGTTTGCACAAAGGGTGGAAGCCCTTGTTAAAATAAGGAACCCATATGCACATGAATAGCAACTGACCCTGTGTTTACCTTTGTCACTAATACAAACTGAAAAAAATGCATCAAAGTTTTGAGAAGAGTAGAAATACAACATAAAATGAAGAGACTGACAGAAAATGAAAGAGAGAAGGTGATGGAGATGAGACAAGAAGAGTAGGTACTGCCCACTGTGCCAAGGATAGCATTAGCATTATGTCTCTGTCTAACTGACCTGATCACATTTAAACAATGTGGGCCTAATTAACACAGAGATATCTGTTCTTTGGTAATTACAGTGGAAACTGTAGGCTCAACTGAACAACACCAACCTACCATAATTATAGTGTTGTAATATAGTACTGTTGTATAAATATCTTGCTGTATGAAACAAGCTCAATTGTTGGAGCTCAAATACTACACGGCAAAGTTTTATCTATTTTCGTAGTCCACAGTATGTCACACCTTGTTTAAAACCACATCAACAAGTCTGCGCAATATTACTGAAGAGCTGGCCAAAGTTTAAACAGGTTGAGAGAGGGATTTGGGGTTGAGAGAGGTTTTGAGGGTGTATTTATGGAAAAGATTGGAGTGACTATTGATTTCTAGTGTTTGCTATTATTAGCCTCTTAGCTCTAGTGCTAAAATTAACAAGCAAAGTATGGACAAACAGGTCTTGGCTGATGGCGACTTCTGGGGCATATAGAAGATTATTGATTTTTCAGTAAACCATTCTTTTAGGTACTATACTTAATGTGCACACTTTTCAAGTTGAATGTTAGAGAAAAAACTTGGGAATTTCGGAGAAACTATTGCACAGCAGCACCAAGTACTGCTGTGCATACCTGGTATATTTTATATACATTACCCATTTAGCAAAGAGTGGGACACTATGTCCAACACAATTTTTTAAATGTATTTATTATTTATTTAAGTACTTGAGTGAGATTAATAATCATTTTAAACACTTACTCATTATCTAACAGTTTGGCAATGCTGGTTAAATGTTATATATTTTTTTAATTAGTTAATTTTTAATAAGTACTACCATTTGAAAGACTAGCCATTAGTTTATTGACATCCAAATAATTACAGCATTCTAAGGTTTTCTTAAATGGATCATATTTAAGTGTAATCAGTACTATGATTTATCCTCATAAATACATTATGAGGTTGCAACTTTATATTAGGGACACAAATAACATTATATATATGGTTTAATAAGTATTTATGCTATAAGTAAAAACACTTAAAGTAAATCATACTAACAAGCTTTAATTAATAAATACATTTAAATAATATTTGATTATTCGTAAGTCACTAAGTAAATAATTCACCAAACTTTTAGATAATGATTATGTTGCTATTCATAGGGGCCTGTTATTATAAAGTGTTACCAATACAAGCAGCCTACACATCTCTGCTGCAGATAAAAACATAAACCTTGTTATGAATATATATCTTGCACCGTGTGAGTGTAGATGTGACCTACCACACCTGTGGGTTTCACTGTAAAAGACAGAGAAACTAGTCTGATAAAATTAGCTTTCAAACCTAAAATCATGTAAATACATACATCAAAATACAAAAGTTTTATTACTGAAAGAGAGATTATATTTCATACAGACAGATTTAGTTTTAGACCACAAAGAAAAAATGTTAAGATAAAATTAAAATGTATTTTATTGAAATGACTGCCATAGTATGTGTTTCATATAATACTTTAGCCTGGCTAGCTCTCCCTGTGAGTTTTTAATATTGTTGTTGTTGGAAAAAAACCTTGTATCTCCAAAATGGTAACTGTGAACCAAATGTAAATCAACTTCTAATACTGTACTAATAAATGTACTTCTAATGTAAATAAGTAGCGCCATTTCTTTTGTTCAATTTGTCATGAAATTTACATACAATGCAAAGAGTAACAAGTATTTTTTAAATTATGTCAAAAACCGACAGCAGTGATTTGTTATAGTAAAGCACTTTAGTATTTTACAGTAATACTATAATATATACTATAATATTTACTATATACTACCATTCTTTTCTATGTTTAGGCAAACTCTAAACACTCTCCTCACAGTTCATAGACAGTATTGAGTCTAGATGTCTAGATATTCTAGTTCAGTCATTTACATCTGTTTACATAAACTGTATTTTTAAGATGCTAGAATACAATGCATTGTGTAACCATAGAGCAAACCAAAGCCTTGGATGATTCATAGTACTAACAGCTATCAGAGCTTCCTAAGGAGCTTCCACTGTTTTACTGTCCCCTCCATGTCTCCTCCTAGGCGTCCACAGCAGTAAATCCCTGTGTTAGGGGGCCAAGGCCTTCTCGTCTTTTCTATTACCTCTGAATCCTGATGTCCAGCGGAGTGAATCATAAGATCTCATATGTCATGTCCTTTATACCTCTGACTTATGATCAAATAATATGCAGACTCAGGCTAAAGGGAAAGTGGAGAGGTATGTACTGAGAGAAATCAGCACTGCAAGCTTTCATGTGGACAAATAATCTGATGGCCAAAAAAAAATTGATTTAGAAAAAAATGTGTTCAGCATATTTACATGCCCTTCAGGAAAACTCCACATCTGTATTCATCAGTCAATAATGTATTGATCTTTATAGTTAAAGATGTGATGTAAAACTCAAATTACATCACAATTTTTATCATGGAATTGATTCGCTTACAAATGTTGCTTTATTGCCATGTGTGTAGTTTCGAACACCCATTTAAGTACAATGACTAAATGCGGTATGAAAAAATCGTTTTGATTGGTTTAAAGCAGTAGCTTTCAGCCTCAGGGCACAGTGGTGCTGTGGGTAGCGCTGTCACCTCACAACAAGAAGGGTCTGGGTTTGATACTCTGGCCGGATGACCAAGGTCCTTTCTGTGTGGAGTTTGTGTGTTCTCCCTTTTTCTGCCCAGCTAGTCTTCACAATTCAGCTTTCCCAGATGTTATCAATATGTTTTGTTCTTTGTGTGATTGGCTAATGGCAACACTCTGAGAATGCAGTAAAAAATGCCCATTTTGAATTTAATGCCAGCAACATGTTTCAAAAAAGTGGTGACGGGGCAAAGAAAGACTGGTGAAGTTGAATCATGCTAAAAAAATCACCTGTTGGAACATCTCGCAACTCATTAGATTAATTGATAACAGGCCAGAAACATAATTGTGTATTATAAAAAATTATAAAATAAAATTTGGTATAAAAATGCCAAATTGCATTCTGCACATATTACAACAGTATGGCTCTATAGCAAAAGAGTTCAGGTGCTAAAGTGGCCTGCCTGCAGTCCATACTTGTCACCTATTCAAAACATTTGGTTCATTAGGGGACAAAAAATATGACTAAGGAGACCTCAAACTGTTGAACATCTAAAATCCTAGATCAAGTAAAAATTTGAAAAGCTTCCACTTTTTAAAGCTACAGCAGTCGGCCTCCTCCTCCTCCCTCAAATGCTTACAGGGTGTTGTTAAAAGAGGAGGTGATGAAACACAGCGGTAAACATGGGGCAAACCCACCCCAACTTTTTTGAAATGTGTTGCTGGGTTTAAATGAGTTGCACATCATCTCTTTCTGTTTTTTATTTACACTTTGCACCAACTTTTTTTGAAAACAATGTTGTAAAGTAAAGGTTGTAATGTTGTAAATAGAGGTTCTGATCATTAAGCAGGTGTCAAAAACTTTGTTGATAATGGTGACGAGCACCTACTTGAATATTTACTTAGTCAAAAGGAAAAATTCTATTGTTTTGTTAAAAATCAACTGCAAAAACTCTCTCATAGTTTGACTTCAGGTTTGTGTTCAAACAGAATACATTGACCAAATGAAATTTAAAACTGGACCTGAAAGGATTAGGTCTAAGGTATTTCCTGCTGTCAGAACAGGTCTAACCCCGTCACTGGGCTAAAATCCAGATGTCTAGATTTGTCTAAAGTTATTGTATTTCAAGGGACATCATACCATAGAGAGCAATAGAAGCTGGCATTTTGATGCTGGCTCAATCCAACAGGCCCAATCATTCATAACAACTGTGATTTTGTAAGTACAAATACAATGTATTACAGTCATGAAATCAGCATCCCAGATCAAAGAAGTAATCAGACTGATTTTGTTCCTTTACATAGAAATAGTTTTGCCATGTGTTCTGAGCATGTCTTAATGATGAAGAGCACTTAGGAGGAGCACTTAGTGTACTTTTGGAAAAAGTGAAATGGTGACAGATTACTATAAGAACCCTTCTTGGTTCTGCTCAGTGCAGCAGGGTGACCTTGTAGATCAGTAGGTGAGTACGAGTCCTGCTGAGCTGCAGATCCACAACTGCTGCTTGATTAATGGCAGTAATGGGCCAAGGGACCGGACACCACCAACTTTGCACTTTGCTGAGCAACACCTCCTTACACATTTATAGAGGAGCGAATGGCCCCAGAATAAAGGCTACTGCTGGAAACGCCTCACTCTAACTCAAAGTGAGACTTTGGCAATCATCTGTCTCCCTTAGTCTAACCTTGTGGTTCTGCACTTTCTCAGCTAGTCAGGAACTTTTGGCTCTGTTACACAGAATCTCTAAAGGAACACAGGCAGCTCTCCAGGTGGTTTGGGAGAAACTCCAGGTTTTGCTATTGTCTAGTCTGACACTTTTTTACAGTGTTTATTACCAGTGGGAACTACACTGTAGAGGTTATTTGTTCAGCACATCATTGTTCACAAGCAGATCATGAGGCATGACTCTTTTCTGTGGTCTTCAGTTTAATGAGCGTTCAGTGTACGTATTGAATTCTTGCAAGTGTCGCTAGGGAAGCGCTTCTCTCTTAACTCTTCCCTCAAAGTCAAACAGTTACAAATTCATGGAAAAATGTAAATTTTTTTCCCAAAAAACAAGATTTATACACACAACTATAGCCAGTTTCTTGGTCACAGTGGTGACCAGTGTTTGGTCTGGTAACAGGTCTAGGGAGAGAGCCCACTCTCATTTTCTGTTATGGGCTGGCCATAGACTTTGCTGTAACAGAACTGGGGGCTCATCTGGGATTTGAACCCAGGACCTGTTGCAACCCAAGCAAAAATCTTACCCTTAGACAAGCCCCCAATTTAATTATGACTCATTCTAGGGGCAAGCAAAACTACTTAACCCTCTCAGGACTACAATGCCGTACGCAACATCAAAGGAAAACGTGATTTTTTTCCATTTCTTCATGTTGAAAAGAGTTATTGTTGTTGCTAGCAGGGCTGTTAGCTGTCTACTGATGCCGTGGGTTGAGTCTATCAACCAATTGGAGGCTGTGTTCCTGACTCATCAACCAATTAGAGCCTGTGCTCTAACATGTCTATTAATATTAATAGTATAATCACTTGTAGGTAGTCTGACCAGAGGAGGATGGGTCCCCCCTGGTGAGCCTGGTTCCTCCCAAGGTTTCTTCCTCAGCTCTGAGAGAGTTTTTCCTTGCCACTGTCACACCTGGCTTGCTCACCTGGGGGTTTTTACATTCTTGTTAAAAGTTTTTCTGGAATTCTGTGAAGCTGCTTTGTGACAACATCAGTTGTAAAAAGCGCTATACAAATAAATTTGATATGAATGCCACCTTTCCAGGCAAAATGAAAGTGCGTCTCTAGCATGCAGCATATATATATATATATATATATATATATATTTTTTTTTTTTTTTTTTTTTTTTTTAGTTCTTTGATGTTGCATATGACCGGAGAGGGTTAATCAGTTATAGCTTTTTTCTGTGAGTGCGCAGCAAATATAGCAAAAAATGTAATAAAAACACAGTAATCTTGTGGTCCAGGCCATTATGAAGTTATGGGATGAAGCTGCTGTTTTACTATTATTTAATGATTATGTGATGAATTTCCCCCTTGTTTCAACAAGCTATGAACAGGAAATAATGGGAAATAAAGGAATGTGCAAAATATACTGCTTCCAAGCATACCATTCACTAGTCTATGCAGTACATATTTGGAAACTAAGCTGCAGACCGTTTTTAATCCATTTTTTGTGATGTTATGAAAAACAACACATTTAAATTCATATGCAAAAGTTTGGGTGCTCCTGGACAAATTTGATCACAGATCTTAATCAATTTAACAGATCTGAAACATGTGGTGTGTGCAAAAGTTGTGGCACATTTTATGTCTTATTTCTTCCATTGTGTTAAGCTCAGTAAATAAATGGAAAACGTGGGCTAGAATTTGCTTAAAAGTGTCATATAATAGTGTTTCCTCTGTAAAGGACGTGTTAACTTATTTTTATTTAGAAACAAAACATGTCATTTGACCAGGGGTGTTCAAACTTTTGGACATGACTGTACATATTTCTACCTATTAAGCAGTTAGGTAGCAGTTTAGCTCCACCCTTTCATTCTGAAGTTATAAGAAGTGTTTCAGCTTGGACCTTTGAATTAAGCACAATAAAGAGGAACCAGACAGAACACCAAGGTAATTTACATTTATCTATCTTAACGAAATCACGGAAAGAAAGTCAGCATGTTCAATGCTGAATAATGAAGAGAGATTGGAAAATGGTCATGTAAACATAAATTATTTCTAGTTTTGGTTTTAGGAACAGACACATAGGATGTAGGCTCTTTTATGTTGAATTACAGAGTGCTTCTGTCGTCACCAGCCATAAACTACATTTTCTAGGTGTAAAATTTCATGCACTGATCACAAGACCCACGCATTTAATCATGCAGCTGTGATTTTTTGAGCCACTGGTTATTAGCAGCATTACATGTGTAAGACATTCAGTTTTTTGTGTTTTTTTATTTGTTGCTGTTTTATTTTGTCACTGCCTAACACCCCCTTACCACAGATACACATACAAATCTCACATTCTGATATTTTTAAACCCCGAGAAGTGCGCTGTCCTCCAGCACTGTTATCTGTTCTCAAGTTCTTACAGTTTGAACAGAAGAGTGTGAAATCAGTAGGGGGATTTAAGGCCACAGTGTGGTTTAGCTATAGTGTGAGGAACAGCCCTGCAGCTTAATGCTGACCCAACAATGGTCTATAATTGAGCAGTTATAAAGACTGTCTCTGTTCTATGTTTATTCTAATTTGGCACACGACAGTCAAAAACCCTGAATTTGAGAAAGAAAAGGAGAGCTAAGAGGTGGAAATGCGGATGTCTTTGTGACAAAGAAGCCACCTTGGAATTTAGAGTTGAGGATTATCAGCTCATTATCTGAGCCTCAGCTATCATCAATCTCCTAATGCCAGCGCAGTCTTTCTCCTCTTCTAAATTCCTCCTCCTCAGAAATGGCCTCATTTATCTTGGATGTGTCGGCCAGACGGAGGCAAAATTACCTGGCCCTTGATAGCCAGGTGCGTAAGAATGGACATAAGCGGGACGTTTAAATCCTTATTCTCTATGGATACAGGACACACACTTTGACTTTGTAAGTAACATGATACCTAAAGTGCTGTTAGTTTCTGAGGACATTAATGATCTACCGTACAGAGAGGGTATTTATTCTACCCTTTATTTGACCATAAAGAAACTGACAAGGTTTCAAAACATCCAAATATGCTGCAGCTTTAAGCATGGTGTTCATTTATATCGGAAATCCAATATCCCAAGAATTGGGGGTGGGGGGGGGGGGTGGATTTTATCCATTTCCTAAACTAAAATCACAAGAGGAGAGGTGTAGGATCCAGAACAGACATGTCAAACTGTGGAGCTTCTGGGCCAAAGTACTGTGGAGATTAGCCTTTACCCTCATCTAATGCTCTGAATTCCGTTCATGAATGCCTTGTGACACGTGATGTAAAATAAACAGAGTGGAACACAGTAGTACAAATAACAATTAATAAGAATAACAATTATGAAGAAAAAGGGTTCTATGTGCACAAAGAACATCATACCCACAGTGAAGTACGGAGGTGGGAACATCCTGGTAAAGGGCTGCTTCCCTGTATTACACGACACCGAAGGAAACATCAAAGAAGCCATGTACTGGGACATATTACTGGAGAATTTATTCTCATCAACAAGAAACTGAATCTGGGAAAAAGTTTCTCTTGTTGAAATGTCAAAATAAACAGTCAAAATAACTCAAAATTGGTTTCTAAAAGAAGGTGAAGGTGTTTGCATGGCCTAGCCAATCTCCTGACTCCTATATCCCATAAATAAATGGCAAATCTATCAGATATAATTGTATTAGAAGTGGGTATATGCACTGTAAACTGCTGAACACTACATAGTAGGTTTAGTTGACCACATCTGACAGGATTTTACCAGTTACATTCGGATTAGCTACTCACACATCAAGATGGTTCTATTGCTCCAAGAGAAAACGACCCCTACCTTTGAAAACTCCACATCAGACTCACAAGCTTGTCAGACTGGATATTAGGATGAAGGTGGGCAGGGCTAAGTAAAAGGTCAATTACTTGGGTCAAATCTTGTTACAATATGATCTCTTTATCTGCCATACATGAAACCTGTTTTGACTTATTACTTCAAGCATTTTTTATTGAAGCAAGCAAATAATGAAATAGATTAGCATTATAAATAGAAAGTATTGCCTTATCAATCGGCATGTTGACATATTTATGAGATTTTGGCATTGCTGTTGGTGTTGATGATGAAATCAGATTATATACATAAACCGAATACATGAACTGGTGATGCAGGTAATTTAAAATGCTCAAATTGTCACAATTGGAAAAATTCAGAGAATCTCTAATGTTTCTCACCATTACCAGCACCATCGGTTCAACTACTTGTTACTTGAATCCCCACTGTCTCTGCAGTTTAGGCCTTAGAGAAAAAGCTATCTGGGGTTACCTGCTATTCTTCACTTCATTTATGACCTTTACTCATTCTTGTGTTCACAATGTGCAATAAAATGATTAATCTATTTTTATTACCTTTTGTCACATCTGTGTCTCTTAAATGACATCGAAAAGGGGCATATTCAACCATGTTTTAAGTAATTGGTGCAAAGTTTTATGTTATCTTAATTTTTTTACCCAAAATGAAGAATTAAATGTTGATTGTCCGTCCATCCATTTTCTAAGCTGCTTCTCCCTCAGGGTTGTGGGGCGCGGGGTGCTGGAGCCTATCCCAGCAGTCATCAGGAGGAAGACAGGACACTCCCTGGATAGGTTGACAGTCCATTGCAGGGCAGACAGACACTCACACCCAGGGGCAATTTAGCATGGCCTGACTGCGTCTTTGGACTGTGGGAGGAAACCCATGCAGACACGGGGAGAACATGCAAACTCCACACAGAGAGGACCCTGGTCACCCAGCCGGGGAATTGAACCCAGGCCCTCCTTGCTGTGAGGCGACAGCGCTACCCACCGCGTCACCATGCTGCATTGTGCCTGTTTAGATTGATTGTCTCATTCCACACTAACTTGAGCCCCTTGTTATCTGCTGTACTCAGTGAAGGTCTGCAGCACAGGGACACTTTATATCAACAACACAATAAAGTCCAGAGAAAATGCTTCTATCTGGCAGCCAGACTGAAGCACGCTCTTCATCTGCTCTCCTCTAATTTCTAATTAACTTAACAATCACACATATTGACGAACATGCACAGTGATTGTTCTTTAAGACAGCTTTATTTATACCCATGGGCTAAATATCTGACTCTTTCAATTTTCATCTTACAGAAAGTCTGGCATGAAACATTTGAGTAAGGCCTCACTTCCAAGGTCAGATTGGTTTCTGTCAAAAATGTAGCTTTTATAAGTGATTTCAATGAGTGGTGCATGAATGGACCGCAGATACAAACACATGACAATGCATGAAAATTACTCTGTTTTAAATGTTAACCACAGTTGGATTTTTAACAGAATCTGATATAATCATGTGTCAGCCAACAGGAGTCTGGGATGGGGCTTCCATCAGTCACATGCATGTTAATCAAGATAGAAGAGAAACGAATCGCTGTTATCAGTTCACATTCCGAAAAATGCAAAATCCAACTCGAGCTCAAGTGTCAGTTTTCGCTTCTGAGAATTTATGGTTGAATGAGTTTCACATGACTCCTGGTGATATGGAACAAAACATTCAGCTTAAATGTCCATACAGGATAGTGAAGAGCAAAGCAATAAGTGCTTGGATATTGCTTTTGAAGAGCATTGTAATTTGCTCTGTGTTCACAGTGACTCATCCAGGTAATGCATTGCTTCTATTTAGCAGAGATGAGAGCCACATTGCTGAGACCCCGGTTCAGTCATGTTATGACATGGCAGTGCTGATCTGTAATTGGATGGAAAGAATTAGTAGTCTGAAGTAGAGGGTTTATTATGACTAACTGACCATCCCACTCAGTCACAATACTATGCTGATACCAATACATGTACAACTACAAGCATCGTCCACCACATGTTGCCTATGGTTAACAAGACTAGCTTATACGTCAATACCTAAAACACATTCACAGAACTGTGGCAAGAATCCCTTTGTTAGTGTGCTGCTAAGTTGCTGATGTCACGATTGGCCCCTCCCGGTCCTGTCCATGTGTTTGTGTTTTGTTTTGGTCTAGTCCACGTGTTTTCTTTGTTTTGGTTTCCTAGTCCGGCCCCTTGTTTTTTGACTCCGCCCCTGATTGTCACCACCTGTTTTCCGCCTGTCCCTCGTTATCCCTGTGTTTTATAAGCCCCGTGTTTGCCCTTTGTCTTTGTACTGTTTGATGTGCTGTTTGTATATACTGTGTGCACAGTCTCACGTTTTGCCATTGTTTGGATTCCTTGTTTTTGTTTGTCATGTCTAACTTTCATTCTGCTCGTGTTGGCTATTTGAACCTGGACTGTATTGACCATGACCCTGGATTTGCCCATAATAAAAGTCACTTATTTCTGTATATGCATCAGCCTCCTCGCTCCCCAACGTTACAGCTGACAGTAGCATGAAGCCACGCAAACGTTGGCTTGGTGATGATTGCAGTTCCATTGAAAACATTAGAATATCCAGATTGCCCATCTACTACAAACTTGTGAACGCAGCATGAGCCCCTGAGAAAGCCTGTAATTCTGCTACTTAATGCCTTTGTTTTGATAGATTAAAAGTTTTACTCACCCTGCCAGCTCCTCTAGTTTCTCTTGTTTTGTGGCTAACCAACAAGCATTCCATCTTGTGCTGCATTGCAGCCACTGCATTGTTCAACAATACTTCCTGGCCAAGTCTCTAACTGATGCCACATTAACATAACATTCAAAAATACTACACTCTCAGAAATAAAGGTATGAAACTGTCACTGGGGTGGAACCCTCAAGGGTACATCTCAATGCCTTTAGTCAGAGAACATAATTGTACCAAAATCCATTGAAATTATATTTTCTATAACTATATTTTAATTATATAGTTGTATTGACTCCGCACACCCCGCCTCATCTCCAGGCTTTTTATTATTTTGTTCGGTTTTAAAACATTTGGTTATGAAAAAGTACAAATTCATGCTTTTCACCTGGAAAAATTTATTTAAGGTACAAAATTGGACCTTCAAACCACTGTAGTACCTTTTGGGGGAACTTGATGAACAAAAAATATACCCACACAAAAAATTTTTTTCTAACAGTGTCCCTGCAAAACATCCATTATTATATTGCCAAATTATTTTCATATCTAAATATAAGAATATTTATGTGTATAGTATTTTATTTCACTTCTATTGATGCTGATCATGGAGCAAATAGCTTACAGCTGCAAGGGTAGTTAAAACAGCTACTGCCTTCTCACTCTGTGAGATTGTCTCACTGATGCAGTAACATGGAAATGAGCATTTTATGAACTTATATATTATATAATATATTCTATGTTTTAAATATTTGTATATTCATGAACTTTTTCTCATGAGCTTTTTTTTCTTTGTCTAGGCAACCAATCTGGCAGCACATTAGTCTCATTTCAAGATTGTCAGCTAGCTTGACAAGGAGTGGGAGTTTTACTGCTGTGCTTGTTTAAAATTAGCTTTTAATGTTATTTACTTAATTTGAGTCAGTGTGTATTTTTAAGTGAGTGTATGCAAACTGTAATGGTTCCCCAACAACGTATTTTACATTTGTTTGTCATATGTATGCCACTGAAACAGACAACCAATTTCAGAAGTGCAAACTCAAACATAGATACCAAAGGTAAACTGAATGTAAATGTGTGATTCCTTTAGTTAAATATACAATTTAATATAAGTGATCATGCTATTGTGTAATTCCATTTAAATAGCATAGCTAAACAATAACACTAAGCCTACACATCTACTGCAAGCAGGCTCTATTAAATGATATGGAAAAATAGAACTAATACACTCTCACCTGTATGTCATTCATACACATGCTTGGGAGCATATACCTGTGCATCATGTAAACCACAACTATGCTGAGAGGAATCTAAGGACTCCTCACCTTCAGCTGATCTAAGCCATATACCTGCTAACTGGAGTGTTCGTTAGGCCACATGGGGAAAGCTGAGTAACTTATAAAAAAATAGTGGCAGCCTTCACCCATATTGAAGCAAGTTCATCTCCAATGGCAGCATTCATCATTTCAGAATGCCGGTGCTGTTGCTTCTTAGGACAAACAGCCTACAAAGATAGGATAGCTTACAACAATGGATTAAAAAATGAATAACAAATTGGCAAAAATTAAGAACCACAGTTCAAAGAAAGAGCCTTCCATGTGATAGATGAATTGTAGCACCATTTCTCAAAAAGAATAGAAGACTTAAAAGAGTGTATTCATCCCTCTCTGGAAGCAATGCAGTCTGGACTTGAGAGATTTCTCCCCAGCTGCCAGCTGTACCTTACTGATGATGCATGCCTTGGTAGGGGCCTTTAAGGCTGAAAGTAAAGAATGGGCCTGTCCATTAGAGCCCTGCAGACATGCTCAGCTCACAGAGACAGGCATTCAGTTAAGGTTTCTGTCTCATGCTGGTAGGACACAGCAGAGGTGGATAGAGGAACATGTCAGTGAAATCAGACATGCACCACAGGTCTTTTATTTGTTTGACACAATGCTCCAAGAGTTTTTGAAAAGTGAGACTTTTTCTCATATAGTCCATGTACTCCTGTCACGCTGGGAAGGTTTTTTCTGTGTATATGCTGGGGGTGGGAATCTTTAGGGACCTCAAAATTCGATTGCGATTCAGAGGGCTGCGATGCGATTATAAAACAATTATCGATGCATCTTAATGTAACTTTTTTTTATACAGGATTTCTATTTTCCTATTGTCTGAGGACTTGGACAATACTTCAACTCGCTGTGTTGCTGTGTCAGTGAAATATCTTCGAGACTGGATGCTGAATCTCAGCTCCAAAGTGGGCAACATAGCACGAAACAGACGTGCAGACTGCAGGTCACATAGCAACAAAATCTCGCCGAGCTAGTAGCCACGAAAAGGCAGACAGATTTAAGATGAACATTTGGAGACAGACAGACTTATTTGCATTTATAAGCAGTGCAGTTGGTTTTCTGGTACGTTAAGTCTGCAACAAGAAATATCAAACACTAAAAAGTTGCGAAGATGAAGTCGCTTCTCTTTCGAATTTTCCTGTTCCACCTTAAATGGTGCAGCAGTTACATTCGGCCCCTCAGGCAGAATTTAAGGTAGAACAGAAAAATTTGAACGAGAAGCTGGAGAATAAAAATGACTTCAGCTTCGTATATCAGTCCAACGATGAGAGACATTTTACAATAAACTCTTCTACTTTTGAGGAAAGGTTTCCTGGTGGAGACGGGAGGAAAGCTGCTATGGCTGAGCTAAAGCTAAAAGCAGAGGAAAGTAAATCTGCATTTTCGTTCATAATCTTTTACTCCTGACTGAACCTGGCTTTAATGCAGAGGGAGCCAGTCAGATTTCTCACTCATCCATGTGTGTTTTTGTTATGTTTCACCACAGACTGTCCGGGCTCCACGCTTACCCACTTCCCAGTTCTGCCTTTCACGTTCTGTCAACATTACGTTATAAATTAAATATTTCGAAAATAGATTTTTGACATTTATGAATCAATTCAGAATTGTTCACGTCTGCATCACGATGCATCTAAGAATCGAGCTTTTCCCGCACTCCTAGTATATGCTATATATCAACTTCCAGATTTCATTACTAGCAAAGGCAGAGCTAGCAAGGCATCTTTTTCACTCTAGAACCAAATGTTCTAAAGGCTGTTAAATCAGGACTAGGACATATCAAAGAAAATCTAGAAAGGGTAAAGGTATAAATGAACTTTAAGATGACTGTTACTATGGAATCCCAGGTGGTTGCTAGGGTGTTTCTAGGCCACTGCTATGGTATCCCTGATGATTGCTAAGGTGCTGCCAGGCCATTGCTATGTTTTCCAAGGTGGTTGCTAAGGTGTAGCTAGGCCATTGCTGCAGTATCCCAGGTGGGGATGTTAAGGTATTGTTATGCCATTGCTATGTATTCCAAGATGGTTGTGAATGTGTGGGTTGTTGCTACAGCATTTAAATGGTTGCTAAGGTATTTGCTAAGGTGTTTGCTAAGATATTGCTTAGTATCACAGGTGGTTGCTAAGGTGTTTGCTATGCTATTGCTATAGTATCACAGGTAGTTGCTAAGGTGTTGCTTGATATTTGTTACGTTATTTGGTTGCTAAGGTGTGTGAATATGTGCTAATATGTTTGTGAGTCTGCATATAATGTCTATGAGGAGGAATGTGAGCACCAGTTATTGGGAATCAGACCTGTACTGTGTGTGTGACTATAGATGTGATAGCAGAATACTGATCCAAACATCACAGAACACCAGCTGCCTGACTTCACTTCCTCAGATTTACGTCATTATCAACTAACCTTGTGCCATTATAGCATACCTGGAATTTGAATCAACTGGAGCTGCATTTTTAGAGGACTTTATCCACTGTTTGCACTGACTTTTTAATATGACAAGGTTAATATACACGCTGATGCTGATTGGCTAGCACCTCTGACACCCATCATATGAGAGAAAATGTACTTCAAAGCCCACTGCACACCGTTTGGCACTGTTTCGTCGGATGTCATTCAACCTGGAAACCATAGCAAAAGGTACATTTTCAGACTGAACATACTCCAGGTTTCATCAGTCTGATAGGAAACACAATTGCAAGCAGTTACTCATTCAGCACACAGTGATTAAGTGTATTACTATATCTCAGAGTGAGATATAGTAATGGATTGAAGGATGTGAAATTCCTGACATATTCAAGAGTTCACTTTGAAGCAAGTAGTAGCGTTTAATTGAGACATCCTTGCAAGTTTGCCAGTTAATTTACTTCCCTGTTTTGAAAGATCATCTGTTCCAAAGCATCATGCTAAAACAATGGCCTGTGGTTGGTTATTTTGTGTGCTAGTCAAAAGCCCTTCCTGTCAAAGTAAGCATTTCTTGGTCATAATAAGTGACAAAATTTGCAAAACAGCCAAAAAAAGCTAATCTGAGATATAAGCAACTTCTGCATGTGCGTTTCAAACAAGTTTCAAGTAAGTTGCAGGAGGCTATGCTACGCAAGAGCAGTTTTAAAATTGTGTAAAGAACACTTTAAAAAGTGAATCAAACATCAGTTAAAAACTGCATGTAATGAAATGCCTTTGCTGTCTTAAAGCAGAGTGAATGGTGCACACAATTTGCAAACATGCTCATTTCTTTATGTAAAATGAGGAAAAACTGGCTTCAGATGATACCTGAGACATTAACTGCCATAGTCATCATCTCAAATCCCATATGCAGGCACACAGAGTCAAAACTAAATGTGTCACCTTACTAATGCTTTTGGAGGCTCCCTGCATGTGACACTTCTGATATACAATGTGACAGAAATTAAAACCAAATTGATTGTGTTAAACCAGAGAGCAGCAAAGTCCCGTTAAGCCATTACACTGCAGTATATTATCTTAACAGGTGCTAATGCAGATTTATGGGGTGGATTTACAGTAAGTATGTTTTATAATGCCTATAATTCAGCTGTAGCAAGAGTCTCGGTGATAGGAGCTTCATCACTAGATGACATTAAGACAAGTTATGGCCTTCAGACATCACAGCAGAATCTGGAGCACTTGGAAGCAGATTATTTGTCTCACATGCAAATAGTATTGCTGGATGTGCAAGTAGGCTATTAAACTTGCAATGTTGTATAATGTCTAAAATAAGCATAAACTCTCATTTTAGTCATAAATTCCTGATGTGAATTATACTGGAGAAATATTGCAAGTGGAAATAAGCAAATCATGAAGTTTTCACCCTCCTCTATCCAGTCCTACTGGGGTAATGACACCAACACTCTGGTAAATGACAAGTGAATCAGAGAGCCCAAGACATTTTACGTGTATACTTTTGCAATAGAATCGTCACTGTCCATGAAATAGCTAATGGACTGTTTTGTGTTGAGAGGCACAGTGTCGCTTAAAGTGGAATCCCACCAATTTTTCAAAATGTCCATATAATTCAATCACTGAGATGTAAATGAAGTCATTTAGAGCTGTTTGAAGTGAAATTGTACTTGCAGGATTTGTTATTTCATGTTAGCCCTAAGCTAACATGAACAGTTTTAGCTGAACACTTGATGCTTGAAAAAGACGTTCTGCATGTTTTATCTGAAAAGTGTAATACACATTTTACCTTTACAGTGATTCTTTCATTAAAGAGTCCTAGGATAGAGCAGCTACCTTTGTCCATTTCTAACAACTGACCAAAACTCATATTCACAGCCAGTTGCATATCTAAGGCTTGCAGCAGGCCTTGAGTCATGTTTTTTCTTCGGGATTAGCCCCAGCAATTCCACTGTCATGTCCAAATTAAGTTGGCTTAAAGGCCTTCTGTCCAGCTCCATGAATTCCATGCTCGTCCAAGCTGGTTTATACTGGTTTGTGCTGGTCTGGTGCTAATTTAGCTTGTCACTCAGTGTGGTCATGCTAGCTGACTGGCATAACAGCATCTGAAACAACATATGCTGGTTTTGCTGGTCTATGCTGGTTTTCCTTGCAAGCTCAAGTCTATCTAACTACATTCCACAGGAAATAAGATCCTGAATGAACAATGTTCCATTTCAAGATTTTAACCCTTTTTTTCAACCCAATTTAACAAGAAATGAGAGGGTAGATCTCACAGAGTTTAAATACAAGTCTCACAGAGTTTAAATACAACAGGAATGATGATTCTTTTCATTAAAAATAAACTAAAAAGCTTCAGAATGTATTTCTTAGTTCCAAGAAATCATCAGGCTCTTTCTGAAGGCCTAGAGGGCCATGATAGTAATGATGATGATGCTGTTAAGCTGTTAATGTTACATGTTCAATTAAAAGCCCAATATGTACTTGCTGTACAATTGTATGGGTTTTTTTGCCCCTGGTCAATTTGCATTTTGATGAAGTGAAACTGTGTACACGTCCTCTGCTGAGAGCATAATTACTGTTTATTTTACACAATCACTGTAACCCCTTAAATGGCCAAAGCTCACTGGCAGGCTCAAAGTTTTTTTAAAACACTTCTATAACCTATGAATAACTCATGCAGTTTGCATTGAAGTCCTGGTAGTTACTGAATAATTCACCTTAGTATGTAGGTTTTTTAAGGGGTTAATATACTGGGGGGGCTGGGGGGGTGTCTACTACTTACAATGTGGCCTTTGATGAAGTTATAGCAGTTATAGAAGTTATATCTTACTGTATATTTTATTTATTTTTTTATTTTTTTATTTTTTACAAATTTGTAATTTTACAATACATTAAACTCAGCAAAGAAACAGAAATTATGCACTCAAATTGTGCCACATTTATGTTTGTTGCTTGAGGATGTGTTAGCTTATTTTCTGTTAGAAAATCAACAAAACATGAGATTTGACTGGGGGGTGTACGAGTGTATATCCAGTGGTAATCATTGAAGGTATTCAGGCATGCTCTGTTTACACATTTGAGTCTGTTTTCCATTAAGTTCATAAGAAATGAAAAGTGATGCTGCACTATTTGAGTCATGCAGTAAACAAACCTGGGTAAACATAAATGTTTACATTCTAGACAGATACTGGAATGAAACTCTCTCAGAGAAAACCTGAATGGATGTTAGTGTAATCAGTGGATTGCACTGATCATTACGTGTATTAGAAAGTTTAGACAATCGGAAAGTTTTACTTCATCAAAGACTTTTTCTCACGTACAAATATTCCAAATTGTGTTTATTGTGATTTAACACAAGAAGATGCACAGAATTGGCTTTACCATCGTATAATATGAATAATAATACAAATAACTTCACACTTCACACTTACCTTTTAGTATGCTAAGCCCAGGCACAGGAAGGCAGGTATTGAGGATACGTGGCTAGCCAAATTTTAGCTTTGGAGCTTCAAATCACCATAGCTATTACTACGGATTATGATTTACTTGAGGCTGTTATTGGTGATTTGTTGAGAGGACCCTCGTAACATCCTTTTAGTGTTTTCAATCAGTGGCTTGTTCACAAAGGAACCACTTCAACCCTTCCTATTAGACAGACAGCATTCAGCCAGCCACTCTCCTTGTTATGGACAGGTCATTGCAGACAGGCTCTAAGTTCCAATTCCAGACACAGGCAATTTCCCCTGCACACTTCAAAGAGATTTCTGGGAATAGGCAAAAGGTCTTGAGAAAAGGCACTGAGAAAGAAAAAAGAAGGAGAGAGAGAGAGAGAGAAAGACGCATACAAAGAGGGAGATAAAAGACATACATATTCAGAAAGAAGAGGGAAAGTGCCTGAAGAGAGTGAGATGTGGGAGATAAAAGATCGTCTATGAATCCATTTCCCCAAATTCCTATAGCTTCTAAAGGCTCTCGTAGAAATCCATAGACTGTAAAATGTGAGAATAGCATCCCAGTGGTCCAATTCAATAAACTGATATTTAAGAGCACACAGACACTGCAGATAATACCCAGATTTGGACAAAATCTAAACAACAGGATAGCTCAGACATGTGATGACTGCAAATGTATTTCTTTATCACAGAGAGAATGTTTGCTGTTCTGTAGGGCATCATCTTTCATCTCGACAGAACCACTGAATGAAAAGTAGCTGTCTCTGTTTGTACTCCTCAGAGAACAAAACTGAAAGGATGTAGACTCAGATCGATCGAGAAAAAAAAATCTCACGACAACAAAACACCAATTTCCGTTCAGTACCTTCCCAAATGTCGTCAAAAACGAATCCTTACAAAATGCTCTATATCCTGTACAATACCTGCTGCTACCCAGAATTGCACACACTTCTATTGAAAGGGCCCATTTCATGGAAAACTGAATTTTACTCACTTCTTTGGAATAAAAGTTTCATGTAGTATTTGGACACTGCTACTGCATAGGGGAAGTAAGCTACAATACAGTTCATTTTACATTGCCTTTACATTGCCTGATTTTTGTGAAGTCATAAAAAGCAATAGTCCTTATTCATTAAAGCTGCATATTGTTGGTGTCAGAACAAAACCTTCTCCAAAATGGTAAGTTCACAGGAGAAGGAAAAAACGTCCTTTACTTTTAATGTAAGTCAATGGAACCAGGTATTCCCAAGCCATTTTGGGCCATTTCTTTTGGTTCATGAAATTTACACACAACACAAAGAACAACAGGTATTTTAACATTGTCAAAAACAGAAATACAGCAAAGATGGAAATATGAGGTTTTGTTCCGACAACAGCGATATGGTGATTTTCACCAACAGTTTTGTTGTACATCAGTTTCATCTTGTGTATGTAATATTTCATATTGTGCCATATCTGGTTAAACTTGTGTCTAGTAGAAGCAAGGTGTGAAATACAGGGGGTCCTGGAGGGTCTGGGACACCCTAATTAACATCTTTGACCGTCTGTCAGGGGAAAATAGATGTTCAAATGCAAATTCAGGGAAAGCTAAAAGTTTAACCTGCTTCACCCACAATTAATGAGCTCCTGTTTTTAATGCTGTTAACTAGAAATGCAGCACTAATCTGCCTCAGGGTGACACTATTGTAAATTGGTTCAACTTGTTGATCCTTCATAGCCCAGCAACTGTAACTATGCCCGGGATACCTCTGAAAAACATGTCACAGCATATTTCTAAATCTGAAAACGTTCCCAATTTCCCAAGAGATTGGTGGAAAGTGAATTGTTACTCATTTCTCAAACTGAAGACAAAAGAGGAGATGTGTAAGTCCCAGTTAATGTGAGGAAGACTGCATTACCAACTAGAAGAGGGCATTTTCAAAAGACGAATTGTTGAACCAAATATTTCGGTGCTACTAAAGCTAGCATCAGCACCGCTGTGGTGAGTGAGTTAGCATCCAGACAGCTGTGAAGTAGCGAGTCAACATGGGACCCCTGAAATACCAGGGGCTTTTTGCACACTGAGTGGAAGTGCTTGTAAATTTGAGCAGAATATCTTAACAATCCGAAAAATGCCTGATCTGCAGTGAAATAATCAACAACATTAACAATATTAGCAATAACAGTGAACGTGCTAACAAGTAATGGGTGGAGAGGGAGGGCGAGCCTACCCACTCAGAGAGTGAGGATGATGCTTTCTCAGGGACTCCTGGCTATAGCATCACAGCCAATCGCCTCTGACAGAGGTCAGCAACTCAAACGTTAAGAAGAGTCATTTCATCCTTTCAATAAACAAACCACTTTGGGAGCCACAACATTTTATGTCCATCTGTTTTACTATCTTGTCTGTAAATACAGTATGTCTCAGTATGTGCTAATGGACTAGTGTAGGCTAAAACATTTGCTCTGATGTAAGCTTTAGTTCAGCTATAGTTGCTTTTCCCACATCTCCAGCAATGAAATGTCTCTCAACTTTCAATTTTTTTAGAAAGCTGAAGTCAGATACTCATTCACCTGCTTCTTGTTCAAATCCTCCTGTTCCACCATGTAACTGCCGCACCATTTAAGGTGGAACGGGAAAATTCAAACAAGTGTTTGTCAGTTTCCCGTTGCAGATTAAATATATTGTTAGTCACTCGCTAGGCAAGATGTTATCTCCGTTGCTATGGTGACCAGCAGTCTGTGTGCCAATCTTCAGAGTTAAAGGATGGTGAATTAGCAGTTATACATGAACTCACATGTTTAAGACCATTCATTATTAAAACTGTTCAGCAGAGCTTCATTTTACTGTAAAGGAGGATTATTTTATTTTTACCCTAATTAACTCTAATTCTGCTGTGAAGCTGCAACTGGGTAGTAAAAGAGCCACATGTGGTTCTGGAGTTGGATGTTGCTGACCCCTGGCCAATGAGGATAACCGTTGACCCATGAGCCTGCTGTTTTCTATTCTTTTCTTGTATTGTAAATTATATGTAGATGAAGTCAAATTGGGTCATGATACGTAAATAAAATACTTGTGCGCATGAGCCTGTTTCTATGCACTAAAACTGAAGCTTATTAATCAATTGCACTCAACTCAACATTTTTCTCGTTGTTGTAGAACAGTCTCCTGAATCAGAAGCAGTGTAGTTCATGCGTCATTCAAGCATGCTCAGTTTTAAAAAGGGTCAGCGCCCTCCTGAAATCTGATTGGTCACCCCAGATTGGCCAAATCCGCGCTCATTTCGATGCAACTTTAATGAAAAAGGGCCCTTGTATTTACATATATCCTGTTATTCAGTCTAAAGTAGTTTAGCCCCACCCATTTATGCTAATGATACAAAAAG
The DNA here is from genome assembly GCF_015220715.1 of Pygocentrus nattereri. Lineage (NCBI taxonomy): Eukaryota > Metazoa > Chordata > Actinopteri > Characiformes > Serrasalmidae > Pygocentrus > Pygocentrus nattereri. The sequence goes on along the minus strand of NC_051211.1, from coordinate 39,196,605 downwards.
TGTTTCAGCATGGACTGCCAGTCAGAACAAAGCTCATTTACATATATTTGCCTTAAAGGCCCTGTAAAAAAACAGCCTGTATAATTCTAAGGGATAAAGAAAGGTTTATTATAAAGTATAGGTATTTTTGGCACATATAACATAAAAAAATATTATAAGTAGACCTGAGGGAAAAATAAAATTCTACACTCTAGACATGGCCCATTTAATTAAAAACAGCTATTTAATTTCAGGATTTGCAGCTAAAAAAAAAAAAAAAAGCTTTGTCATTGCATTTCACAGTCACACAATTGTGTTGTTATGGTCCAGCACCACAGAGCAGCCCTGTAGCACATTCTGAGGTCCAGCAGCTCTGTCCAATTCAATTTTATACACTCTGGCAAGCCGATATATATTTATTTAGTTAGAGACATAGGCATCATAAGGTGGAAGATTTCCAGCCAATCTCCAAGTACAACATGCTCTTTAAGCTCTGCTCTTTACTTCTTTGCCAAACACCTTGTTGGCTCCCCAGCTGACTGGCAAACCTCTTTCTCTGCATTTAAACGCAGTAGCACTCAAATAGGCCAGCCATACGCTTCGCCCCGCCTGCACTCTGCTGATAAGTTCTCTAAATCCATCCATTTCTCCATCAAATGACACAATCCCAGATGGCTTCAGTGAAGAGATATTACTTATTGTTTACTGTTTGGTGGATTGCAGGGAAACCATTTTTCTTGTGGTTGAATGTGCAAACTGCTTATAGCAGCATGTTATGGGCCTAGCGTGAACGAGAGGCCTTTTAGGTTTCCTGCTTGTGTCCAGATGCATTAGTTTTAGTTTAAGCCGCATGTCAAGGTAAGGATGGGCTAAGCATGTGCACTAAGACATGCTTTATTGTAGTGTTACTAAACATGTTATGAATAATATGTAGATAAAATGGTTTAAGAGACTCCAGCGCCTTAACATATATGAATATTGTAGCAACTCGCTACTGGCTGGCACTGGCCTCTAGACACTCATGAGGTGTGGCCATGCTGATGGCCATGCCAGGAGGCCCATGGGAGGCGCACACCTTCCAGAAAAGGGGCTTAAATGTTGTTCATGTTGTCGTACATCAACTAAATGTATGTGGTATGTGTTTATTGTGTTATTTTGTGTTGGGCCGTTTGTGCTTCTGTATGTGCCTTTCTATCTTAGTGTTTATTAGAGAGTACTTCTTGTGGTGGAATCATGGCCTCTCCTGCATCATATTCTATGCTGATGCTACAATATACACTACTCTTTAAAAGTAGTGTATATTGTAGTGTATATGGCAAGGAATCACTTTCCATATTAACAAAAGTGATGGAAATGATAATAAATATTACAAAAAAAATTGTTTTCATATTTCAAGATTTGTATGAAAAGAGCTAAATAATGTCTCTTTACTTACATTTTTTGTCAAGTTATGTGGCTTGAGCTTTGATCTCCACATGTGAAATATGATGGTCCACAGTTCTCAATATTTTACAGCTTTCTCAGTCAATTTAGAAAGATCTCTGTTCATCATTCTGGTCATATTTTAAATTTGTCAACTTTTATTTACAGCTTCATAGAGTCCTAAAAAATATTTTAAACATGTGAAGTTGTACAGGATTACAATATTAAAATAATTTTATACACCTGTCTGTAGCTAAATTGAGTTCATATTATTGAAAGTGGTTAATGTAAACTTTCAATCAGTGATTTCAGACTTTTGTAGGATTTTCATATTAAAAAAAAATGGAGCAAATGATACAATCAAAACTGTGAAGAAGATGCAGCAATCACAAAAACCATTTGAATGCCAAGGAGCCTATGAAGCTATCATAAAAATATGAAAAACTACATTTTCTAAGTTTTTTGTTTGTTTGTTTTTTCATGAGTGTGATGTTGTATATCTTCTAATTTGATCTTTTTCATTTTCTTCTGATTCTAGATAAATACTAATGATTTCTTGTATATGTTTTATCACCTGTCTGTAAAGCATGTTGAGCTGCCACCAGCATGAAAAGTGCTATATAAAATTATTATTATTAATATTATTATGTCACAAAGATGAACTTTCAACAATGATGCTTTCAACAATGTGTAGGAGTGTGTTTAGGGGAATTTTTGACCATTCTGCCAGAAGCGCATTTGTGAGGTCAGATACTGACGTTGGACGAGAAGGCCTGACTCACAGTCTCCATTCTAATTCATCCCAAAGGTGTTCCCACAAAGTTCAGAGCATCAAATTGTCCAAAATCTCTTGGTCTGCTGAAGCATTAAGAGTTCTTTTACTGGAAATAAGGGGCCAAGCCCAACTTCTGAAAAACAACCCTACATCATAATGCCCCCTCCACCAAACTTTACACTTGTATCCACATACTCATGTATTAACAAGTGCTTGCACTTTTTTTCTAAAGTCAGAAATACTTTACATAAGTGTGTACTGCAAAACCACAAAAAGCAACTGTTAGTTTTGTTATTTTGAGGATGAAGATGGAGGAAAAACAATTAAATGTTTTGCTGTTTCTGGCTGTCAGTATAGCAAGCGTATCATTATAGCTTTCCAAAGGGTTCATGTGTCCAAAAGAGTATCTGAAGTTCTGAATTCTTTATCATCTTCCTGACAGTTTTGATATAAACTTAACAGTTTGTTCGGTACATTTCAGCCAAGACAGCTATAATAACAAGTCTCAAAAACATGTGCTTCATTCTAAGGCAGGCATGTCAAACTGGAAAACTTCTGGGCCAAAGTGCTGTGGAGATTAACATTTACCCTCATCTAACCAACATCATTCAGTTCATGGAGGCCTTGCTAATTAGCTGATGAGCTGAATCAGGTGTGTTTAATGTGGCAGTGTGCTGAAGTTTGTAATGTTTTGGCCCACAAGGACTGGAGCCTGACACATGTAAGCTAAGAGAAGGAAATGTTGGCAAATGACCATGTAGAAATTAATTGTCACTGTTTTTGGTAGATAAAACCACTAAAATATAGGTTACACCTTCTGAACATTTTTTAAACTTTGTTTTAATGTGTTCTCGTCACATCTCTCTCCTGCTCTGCTGTAACCACTACCCGTCACTCCATTGCGGACTCCAACTCCCAGAATCTTCTGGGAGGTCACATGGACCCTCAGCCATCCTATCCACGTTTAGCCTCTCCTGATAATTGATTGTTTACACCTGTATTCTTTGTCATGTGATTCCTTAGCGTTAATATAAAGCCTGGGCTTTTAATTAGGATCTTTGAGAAATATTGTATCAGCCTGCTGGTTATTATCAAATCAAATCAAATCAAATTTATTTGTATAGCGCTTTTTTACAACGGATGTTGTCACAAAGCAGCTTTACAGAGTTTCAAAAAAGAAAAAGTTTCAAGAGAACTCTAAGAATGTACAGAAACCCCCCGGTGGGCAAGCCAGAGGCAACAGTGGCAAGGAAAAACTCCCTCAGAACTGAGGAAGAAACCTTGGGAGGAACCAGGCTCACCAGGGGGGACCCATCCTCCTCTGGTCAAACTACCTACAAGTGATTTTATTACTAATATTAACAGCAGTAATATTGGTATTATGAATAACTAGGAGTCTATGAAAACATCAGCGTAGGGTGGGCAGCTCATCCGAGGTAGGTGGTTGGGGCATGGGCAGCTGGTCTGAAGTAGGTAGCAGGAGGGCTTGGCAGTCGGTCGTCCTTCAGTGTCCAGCCGGTCATATGGGTGATTGTGTACTCGGAAAGAAAGTAGGTAAATGGAATTAGTTTTGTTCTATCCATTTGTACATAAACAGGGAATGTAAACATTTACAGAGTGTGGCTAACGACTCCGGCAGATCTGACTATGACAGCTTAACTGAAAGGAGAGAACCAGAAGGACACACAGACACGGCAGCACTCTGAAACAGTTCGGCATCCCTCTTGAGTGACCGCGTGCGAGCAGCGGGACGACAGCACCAGCGCCTCAGTTTACTATAATTCCCTGTGTCCATGGACCCCTGGATCTGCTACCTTTATCTAAGGGGGGACATTAGCTACCAAAAGCTAAACTGAACAAGTTTTCAGCCTAGTCTTAAAGATTGAGACTGTGTCTGAGTCCCGAACAGTTTCTGGAAGGTCATTCCAGAGTTTGGGGGCTTTATAAGAAAAAGCTCTTCCCCCAGCTGAAAGCTTCTGAATTTTGGGGACTATTAATAATCCAGCGCTCTGGGATCTGAGTGGTCGTGATGGCTCATAATGAGAAATAAGGTCTTGCAGGTACTCGGGAGCGAGACCATGTAGGGCTTTATACGTCAATAAAAGGATTTTATAATCAATACGGAATTTAATAGGTAGCCAATGAAGTGATGATAGCACTGGACTGATATGTTCAAATTTTCTAGTTTTAGTGAGGACCCTGGCTGCGGCGTTTTGGACTAATTGGAGTTTGTTTAAATTCCTGCTCGTGCATCCTGACAGTAGTGCGTTACAGTAGTCTAGCCTAGAAGTAATAAAGGCGTGTACTAGTGTTTCTGCATCACGCAGGGACAGGGCATTTCTGATCTTGGCAATGTTGCGAAGATGTAGAAAAGCTGTCCTAGTGATGCTGCCTATGTGTTGATCGAATGATAAATCTGAATCTATTATAACGCCAAGATTTTTTGCTGCTGATCCAGGTGTGGCTGGAAAGTCGGCGAGATTTAAGATTAAATCTGGTGATTTACTTCTTGCTAATTTTGGACCCAGAAGGAGAACCTCTGTTTTGTTACTGTTTAGTAGGAGGAAGTTCTGTGACATCCAGCCTTTCACGTCTTTTACACAGTCCTCCATTTTCTTTAACCTGTATTGGTCATCAGGCTTGGCTGATATGTACAGTTGAGTATCGTCTGCATAACAATGAAAGTTTACGCCATGGTTACTTATAACTGTGCCTAACGGTAGCATGTATAGGGTAAATAATAAAGGTCCTAATATAGAGCCCTGCGGAACTCCAAATCTCACTTTTGAATAAGTGGAAGATAAATTGTTTACCCTAACGAACTGATAACGTTCTGATAGGTAAGATCTGAACCATGATAGGGCCGTCCCTGTGACTCCAACCATGTTTTCTAACCTTTCTAAGAGAATATTGTGGTCTATTGTATCAAAAGCCGCACTGAGGTCAAGTAGCACTAACAGGGATACGCAGCCTTGATCAGAGGCAAGAAAAAGATCATTAGTTATCTTAACTAGAGCCGTTTCAGTGCTGTGGTGTGGCCTGAATCCAGACTGGAATTTTTCATATATATGGTTCTTATGTAGATATGAACTAAGTTGTTGGGCCACAGCTTTTTCTAAGATCTTTGATATAAACGGTAAGTTAGAGACAGGCCTGTAATTAGACAAAACGGTGACATCAAGATTTGGTTTCTTGATCAGAGGTTTGATAACTGCTAGTTTAAAAGCTTTGGGTACATGGCCCAGACTAAGGGACGAGTTTACTATAGTTAAAATAGGGTTTATAATGGCTGGCAGTACTTCTTTAAGTAATTTTGATGGAATTGCATCGAGTGTGCAGGTTGTGCAATTTGCAGAGGAGATAATCTTCTCTAGCTCCAGCTGTGGGAGTGGGTAAAAGGTTTCCAGATTCTTTTCTACAGCTGTGTTTTGTTCTATATCAGCCAAGTCAGATGACAGCCAAGCTGGATTTGAATTTGATACTGTGGGTTGAATTTGTTGTCTAATATTATCAATTTTATTATTAAAGAAGTCCATAAAAACTTCACTGGTGAGAGTTGCTGGGATTTCTGGTTCATTACCTGCCTGATTTTGTGTGATTTGGGAAATCACATTAAACAGAACTCTAGGATTATACTTATTATTCTTGATCAGCGAGGCCAGATATGCTGAGCGAGCTTCAGTGAGAGCATTTCTATACTCTATAAGGCTGTCCTTCCAGGCAGTGTGGAACACTTCTAGTTTGGTATGACGCCATTTCCGCTCTAATTTCCGAGCTGTTTGTTTTAAGGTCCGGGTTTTATCGTTGTACCACGGGGCGAGCTTTTTCTGCCTTATTCTTTTTATTTTAAGTGGGGCCACATTTTCTAAAGTGGATCGTAATGTATTTTCTAAATAATCGGTTAGTGAATCTAGTTCCATTGGATCTGATGGAGTGGAGACTGGGGTTGATAACTCTGGGAGATTTTCTATAAATTGTAGGGCGGTAAAAGGTTTTATTGTGCGCTTTGTTGAATAATGAGGGGACGTATATATATTATGGCTAAATCGTAGCTCATACGAAATTAAGTAATGGTCGGAGATCACTGTGGTTTGCGGTAGGATATTCAGCTTGTCTATGTTAAGACCTAGTGTCAAAACCAAATCTAACGTATGACTACAGTCGTGTGTCGGCCCGGTTACATTTTGGGTAAGACCAACTGAGTCTAGGATTGAGGTAAATGCCCTTTTTAATGGGTCGTCTACCTTCTCAAAAGCCTGCTGTTTGTATTGATCTCCTGGTTTGTGACTTTGTTTTAGTTTCTCTGTTATGTCTTTTTGCCTGACCCCCTTAGACACTTTTTTTGCCACAATTGTGTTCAGACTTTCTGCCTGCCTTTTTGATTTTGTCTATGTCTTACATGTATATTTACATTTGCTGTGTATGAATCTAGCCTGTTTTTGGATTCCGCCTCTGGTTTGTTCCTTTATTAAACCTTTTACACAACAGCTTGCTCTGCACGTGTCTGATCCATCCAAACCCCCCACAGTTCATAAAAACAAATCTAGTCATTATATATCACTCCTTTCCTGTCTCACCCCTAGTCTTTTATTCTTTTCTCAGCACTCGACATTGTGTATGGTCTTACATTGCATTATTAAGTAATGCTGCCATATGGTGTTGTGACTACCTGTTGGCAACTCTGCAAAATTCCATGGATACATGGAATGGTCACAACTTCCTGTCAGATGACATTGACACAACTTTCTGAGAAGCTACATTTCAACATTGTGACAGCATTTTGGGCACCAAAACAATAGGTTGTCACAACAGAACCATGTTTGCCAGGTATGTGGTCCAAAAGCTTTTGTCAAAACAGTCATGGGCTGGAGGTTAGGGAACTGGCCCTGTAAACGGAAGGTTGCCGGTTTGATCCCCAGGGCTGACAGCACATGAGTGAGGTGTCCTTGAGCAAGACACCTAACCCCCAATTGCTCCCTAGGTGCCGTGGATAGGGCTGCCCACTGCTCCAGGCAAGTGTGCTCACTGCCCCATAGTGTGTGTGTCTATTTACTAGTGTGTATGTGGTGTTTCACTTCAAGGATGGGTTAAATGAGGAGGTGGGATTAATAAAGTATCACTTAACTTAAAACCTTCTTCAATTTCATTGTTTGTTAGCAGCATAAACATGACACTAACTACACTTCATGTAAGCTCCAGTTCTCACCAGTTATGTTGAAACTATACTGTAGAACCAATTAAAACTGTATCAGCAACAGCAGAAATATGGATACATTGGGAGTTACAGATTGATCTCATCATCAGACTCAACACTCATTGACCTTTCAGCATGCCAATTCAGTAAAAAGCTTATTTTGGATGAAGGAAGGTCTGCACTCAGTACTTGTGAAGTGAAGTTTAATGTAGAGTGCCTTCATGATAACATCAAGGCCTCCTGAATCTTAGGTGATTTAACAGAGGAGATCAGATAAGACATGCTTTTATTTGCAAACCCTGTACATTACAAATGTCGGCACAGACTCTCTCAAGGACACTCTCTGTCTTATAAGATCCACATTTTGATGTGTTGTGATCACAAGGCGTGGAGGAAAGACTGCAATTACAGGGGATAATACATAATCTCCTTTCAAATTAAAACGCATTTGTGCAATTAGCCAACTGACCCCAGCCAATTTCCTACTCAAAATCCTTCTGTAATGCAAATTGTGTAGAACCATGTTAACGCAGAACTGAGGAGCATCTTGGAGCTGAGAATAAAAGAATATTAGGCCATTCATATTTATATGACTGTGAATGCTGAGACGTTAGTTCTGTTCCAGTCAAACTAGGGCAGATATTTTAGCCATGATATTTCTAACCTCATTCATCAATATCTTCTTAAGTTTTTTCTTAAGTATGTTCTTGAGAAAGGTGGAGGTTTGCACTGGAGAGGAGAGGAATGAAGGTCAGTAGAGAGAAGACAGAATACATGTGTGTGAATGAGAGGGAGGCAGGTGGAAAGGTGAAGATGCAAGGAGTAGAGGTCGTAAAGGTGGATGACTTCAAATATCTTGGGTCAACCATCCAGAGCAATGGACAGTGTAGAAAAGAGGTGAAGAAGAGGGTGCAGGCAGGATGGAGTGGGTGGAGATGGTTGTCAGGTCTGATGTGTCAGAAGGATAGCAGCAAGAGTGAAAGGGAAGGTTTACAGTAGGAAGACAGTAGTGCGTCCTGCTATGATGTATGGTTTGGAGACTGTGGCTCTGTCTAAAAGACAGGAGGCTGAGCTGGAGGTAGCGGAGATGAAGATGCTATGCTGAGATTTTCGTTGGGAGTGACAAGGATGGACAAGATTAGAAATGAGCAGATCAGAGGGACAGTGAAGGTGGAGCAGTTTGGAGATAAAGCCAGAGAGGCCAGGTTGAGATGGTTTGGACATGTGTTGATGTTGGAGATGGAGCTGCCAGGCAGAAGGAGAAGAGGTAGACCTCAGAGTAGGTTTATGGATGTAGTGAAGGTGGACATGGATATGGTTGGTGTAAAAGTAGAGGAGGCAGTGGATAGGGCAAGATGGAGGCAGATGATCCGCTGTGGTGACCCCTAAAGGGAGCAGCCGAAAGAAGAAGAAGAAGAAGAAGAAGAAGAAGATGTTCTTGAGAAAGGTCCTATGAAAGAGTCTGTGTCAGATTCATGATGTGTTCTTAAACCACAGATCTGTTTGCACTTTTGTGCTCTTGAGTGTGTGTAGATTCTGTTTTTATCTAAGAACAAATCCCAAATAGGAAAACATTGGTGAATGTCATAATCTTCAATAAAACTGCATAAGGGGGCTTTGAGATGACGTTTCTTTTTAAGAACAGTTAATGAATGAGGCCCATTCATCTTTGGCGCTTCAACATGTTGGTGAATTGAGCTCTTAAAAATAAAGGTGCCCAATAGGAATTCTTAAAATGAGCCTGGAGAAGAACCATTTGTGGTCTCCTGAAGAAGGTTTTAAAGGACAGTTCTTTAAAGAACCAGTGTTGTAAATGGATGAGTGTGAAAACCTTTTTGAAGCTGAAAGTACTTCCAAATACTGCAAAGGTTCTCAAGAGTTTTGTCTTATGTCTTATGTCCAAGCCAAAAAACATTGAAGAAACCTAATTTTTTAAAGGATATGCTCAGTTAGAGGTCTGACCACATTCTGAAGAGACGTCTCTGGGACAACAGTAAAAGCTCTGACCCATTTACACATACTCATTCTCACTCTCTCTCTCAACCAGAAACCATTTCTGTGAGCCACACACACCTCATTTAGCAACTTCATCCTTAAAGGGATCTTCTCAAAGCTAAATAGACAGAAAGTGCTTTGAAAGCTCTATATGAAAGTTTAAGGTGTTATTAGCTTTTAGGACAGTGGCTCCCAACCCTGGTTCTGAAGTGTTTGTGCTGTTCCCAGCACACTTGATCCAACTACTTCACTAATTAACAAGCCATTCCTAAGTTGAAGTTGTGTTGGGCAGAAAAACACAACAATGTGCAGGGTAGGTGGTCCTTCAGGACCAGGGTTGGGAACCACTTTCCTAGACCACTAGGAAACAGTATTAGATTAGCTGTTAACTAAAGTATCAGAGACTAGAAGCATCTCTGAGAAGAATATTATTGTCATTGTGATAGGAAGACACAAAAATATTCTATGCCATAGAAAAACACTTTTGGTTCCCTAAAACATTTCAGTAGATTTTTGTAAAAAAGATGTGTGAGTGTAAAAAATCAAGGTGGCCATTAAGTACTTGTTAAAATATAATCCACTTTCAAAAAAGAAGGGAAAAGTAAAAGGAAGTAAATGAAAAAGGGAGTTTTCAAAACCTTTGGACAAGGTTTTCATTCAAGAAATGATTCAAAAATGCAAGACCACTGAAATTGTCACAAGATAAACAATATTTAAAGCTTTCATGTTTGAGAGAGAGGAGAAAATCAAGCTTCTCTCTTGCTTCATATCTAAAAAGTCCATCTGTCCATTCATTCACATGTGAGAAGACATGTGTAGCTGTCAAGCAGCCATTACTGAGGAAAAAGAAATGGACAAAAAGGAAAAACATTTTCAAATCAAATAAAGAACCTGCTAGTGTTGACCACCCCATAATGGAGTCCAGACCGCAACATCACTGACTGTTTGGCATTACTTGAATCATGAGAAGCATAAAATACTACCAGCTTTTAAGACTGAACTTTAGAGGTGTTGGAAAACATCCCTGAAGATTTCTGTGAATAACTGAAAGCAAGTCTCCTGAAACGGTGGACACACTCCATACTGAAAAAAGATATATTACATATTTATATATATTACATATTTAGATTTACATACATATTTAGTTGTTGAGGCTTTAGTGTAGTTTTCTATTAAATATATAATTGCAGCCATAAAAATACATGTATCTTTAAAAAAAAAAACTTAAATGTCCCACTCAGCTGTGAAGATGTTGGCAGTCACTTCCCTAATGACACACTTTTTAAACACTGAATTCACATCATCATGTTAAAACATGACAAAAATACAACAGAAACTCTATTGAAGTATCTGATGAAGTCCTCAGTCATGCTCCTTATTAACATTTCAAAAAGCAACATTGACTTTGATTCACTTCACACATTGCTTCAGAAGAGAATAATATCCAGAAGCTGCCGGAAATAATTCATGGTCAGCGTGAATCATTTAAGCTGGCACAGATGTTAGAAAAACAAAAGCCCTATTCACAGGAGATTACAATTAATTGGGCTTCTCAAAGATTATCACTGATGGCACTGTAGTAGTCACTAATAAAACTGACTGCTTGACTACAAACAACTCTGCTAATTTCCATTGAGAATGGAACCTCTGGCATTTTTAGCTTTGTACAATCATCTTGAAATGTGTAACCTTTCACCATGTGCTAATCTAGCTTCCTCCATGTGCTCTTCAGCAGACAGGGCCACGTTATCTGCTGAGGTGTTAAATTAAAGAATGAGAAGTAATTGTAAGCATTATCTGATCAAGGCACTTAAAGCAACAATGACAATTTTATGTCGCTATATCTGTTGTAAACATGCTCACTCAGCTTCTACAGCAATGCTGCAACAGTCTGCACAGTAAGATTTTCCCATTTAAAAACTAGTAAAAACCCCCTCTGAAGATGTTTCATGATGGTTGGAGAAACTTTTGAAAGGCAACAAGAATTTAGGGTTCGATACATGAATATGGGCTGATTGAAAATGCAGAAAGAAGTCAGACATCATATCTGTGTTTATTAGCCTCAACATCAACAGCTAAGCTTGGAATATTTCTTTAGCACTGTGGTGGGGATTCTCAGTAATGGGTTGTCATGTTGCAACAAGAAGGCGCCATCCCCAACTTCCCACATTTTTCCTCACATTTTGACCATTCTGCCAGAAGCGCATTTGTGAGGTCAGATACTGACGTTGGACGAGAAGGCCTGACTCACAGTCTCCATTCTAATTCATCCCAAAGGTGTTCCCACAAAGTTCAGAGCATGAAATTGTCCAAAATCTCTTGGTCTGCTGAAGCATTAAGAGTTCCTTTCACTGGAACTAAGGACCCCAACTCCTGAAAAAAACAACCCCACACCATAATCCCCCCTCCACCAAACTTTACACTTGACACAATGCAGTCAGACAAGTACCATTCTCCCCCGCAACCGCCAAACCCAGAGTCATCCATCGGATTGCCAGACGGTGAAGCGTGATTTATCACTCCAGAGAACACATTTCCACTGCTCTAGAATCCAGTGGTGGTGCTTTACACCACTGCATTCGACGCTTTGCATTGCACTTGGTGATGTAAGGCTTGGATGCAGTTGCTCGACCATGGAAACCCATTCAGTGAAGCTCTTTACGCTGTTCTTGAGCTTATCTGAAGGCCACTAAATATACACTAAATATCCTAAATATACAGCTGTTTGCCAAAGTTTGGGCATCCCTGTCAAATTACACAGTTAGTGGATTTAGTAAGTCAAAGAAGCTAACATTATTTGTTATTGTTATAATGTCAACACAGATCAGGCGCTTGCAGATAAAAAGTCAAGGTTGAAGTTTACTTCAGACCTTGGTAGTGTTATAGAGGGCATAATCAGAACAGGCTAGGGTCAGAACCAGAAAGCAAGATAACCAAAATGGAAGGGTCATCCAGAGACTAACCAAAGACCTGTCCAAGCACAAAAACCAAAGGCTCAGACGGTTATCAATAAACAAACTGAAAAAGGGCAAAGACAAAAAGTGCAGGTCAAAACATGGGAACAGGTTATACACAGAAGGACTAAAGCCTGGGCTTTATATACTAACTGACTAATGGAGTGTAATGGCACGTATGCATTATAATTTCGAATTCTGGTAAGGAGAAACGATGGAATAATTTTCATTGGTTTAAGGTGATAGGATGACAGTCATGTGATCTCCCACTGATTCATGGGAGTTGGGGTCTGGACAGTTCATGGACATGTAATGCTGCAGGGAAAAAGGCACAGGCAGAAGAGGCATCCTCAACAGGAGGCATGACACCTGACATATTTCTGACACATATATAAAAAAAAAAAACCTAAAAAGTCCCTTTCAATCAATCCACTATTATTTTTTGTAAGGTCTCAGATCATATTTGCCTCACCTTAATTCAAGCAGTAAAAAATTGCAGAGCATGTTGAATTACGCAGCTTACTGAGAATCTGAAACTGAAGGTAATTCATTCTGCAAAAATTATGTAAATACTTTTTTTGCTTGTAATTTTCACTGCCTCAAATGTCATTAAGAAATGGAAGATGAGGAGAACTGTTGAAGTCAACACAATGTATGGAAAGAGAAATCTCAGAAAATAACTCTTATTCTGGTCATACATGCAAAGCAAAACCCCCACATCACTGCCAAGAACCTTCAGGAAGATTTGGCTGGTGTGGGGATAATGCTTTACTGGCTCGTTGTGCAGTGTTGTTGAATAATCATCTACATCGGTGGCTCCCAACCTGGTCATCAGGAACCCCCAGGCAGTCCACGTTTTTCCTTCATCTCTGCATTGCAACTTGAGTTGAAGCAAAAATTTGGACCACCTGGAGGGCCCTGAGGACCAGGATTGGGAATCACTGATCTACATGTAAGGATCACCAGAAGCAAAATTTAACTGTGATTTCATCACAGTGCATGAGGTTTGCACATCTGGATAAACCAGAGGTAATTTGGAAACAAGTGTTGGGGTCTGATGAAACAAAAAAATTAACTCATTCGCTACAATCACAAAAGGTTATGTCTGGAAAAGAACAAAAGTCAAGAATAGAAAACTGAAGAAATAAGTCAGATTTAAGTTCACTGTCGAGGTGGTGTTAATTTCTTTTCACTTTGAAAATCAACCAAACTTGTAATTTGACAACGATGCACAAAAAACTTCTACATCAGTGATTTTGGAAATTCACTTTTCTCTGATGGGTTATTCTCTACTTTGTATTCAAGAATAATTTAGCAGCATCGAGTCTGAGCTGAGGGGACACAAGCTCAGTTTCACATTTCAAATAAACATTTATTGAATTTCATTCCACAGTTCTGGCTGGCCTTTGTGCTTTATTCTGACCTGCAGGAGTCCCTGGACTCAGTGCCTCTGAAGTGGATGGATGCAGTCGAGAGTCCCTTGTTCTTGCTTTTATTTAATTATGAGCTTGGGGGGGTGAAGGTGGGGTGGGGGGGGGGGCAAGTGAGTGTGACAGCCAGCCTACACTTATCAACAAAAAGTTCATTTTGGATACTGAGCCAAAGAGAAGAACACCAAATAGATTTGGCATTAACTGCACACTTGTCATGGTCATTTATCACAGCCAGTGTTTATTTTGTTTATAACATATTGCCTTGGGACTGTAATCTGGACACTTCCATCTTCTGGGGTAACTGGAGAAGTCTATTAATCTTTTTTTCCCTGTGGAGATATTGAAGAGCTGCACATTTCCTCATCTTCTGAGTGTAACTTCCTGTTGGGCAGCCAGAAGCTTTGATGTTGAGGTTGACGGCATTGTCATTGCTTTCGCAACACTGAACTGTAAGTAGCAGTTCCATCTAATGCAGGTTTGCTTCTAACAAAACAAAGTAGTTAGAAGTAACAGGGTGGAATTTACCATTGTCAGGCATGTATTCTTCCAATCAGATTTGCTATAGTCAGCTCTGTGGTGAAATTCTAGTAGGGCCAGAAGACTCTACAAAAATCAAAGCACAGTTTAGGCAAGTTTTCCCTCTGTATTTCCTTTAGTATCTCTCTCTCTCGCTCCCTCGCTTTCTCTCTCTCTTTCTGAATATTGACAGGACTTCAGTTCAAACAGGAACCACTTATGCTGAGAAGTGCACTCAGATGCTCAGCTGGATCTGTCATTTAACTCTTGTTAACATTCTAAAGGAGACTGCAGCAGTTTGACCTATATCCTAGTCAAATAAAGCAATAAAGCAGTGTGTTACAGAGATTTTTACACAGTTAAATGGTGTTGTTAGACACAATGTAGAAAGAACAAATAGAAGCACATAACTACAACATTTAACTGCAAGCAGTTTATTATTGCTTTTTTAATACTTTTTTGATAAAGTGCAATAAATAAAATCAGTGGGGAACCAATAGACAAAGCTTATGATTTCTGGAAACCAAAAAAACACATGCCTGTAATCTTTAACTAATTTTGAATTCAGTGAAATCATCACAATTTTTTATGGTTAAGCTTAGTTTGGAAACAAAATGAGTTTTCTTAAGTCTTAAAATTCCCAAGAGAAAAGAAAAGGTTCATTTTGGATACTTTGTCCATATAAAAAAAAAAATATATATATATATATTGATAGCTTACAGGTTCCTCTCCATGGATCACCACCTTATCGTGGTGGAGGGGTTTGCATGCTTGAATGATTTTAGGAGCTATGCTGTCTGGAGCAAAAGCTCCTGGTAGGGTCTCCCATGGCAAACTGGTCTTAGGTGACAGGTCAGACAAAGTGTATCCATAATAACCCTTATGAAAAGACGCAAACAGGACTGGTGTACCCTGCCCGGAACAGGGTTAACGGGGCCCAACCCAGGAGCCAGGCCTGGGGGAGGGGCTCGCCAGCGAGCGTCTGATGGCCGGGCCCAGCCCGAAGGAGTTACATGAGTCCCCCCTCCCATCGACCCACCACCAATGGGAGGGGCAGTAGTAGGGGTTCGATGCTTTGTAGATCGGGCAGTGTCCGAACGCGTGGGCCTTGGCGTTCTGATCCTCGGTTGCTGAAACTGGCTTTTGGAACATGGAATGTTACCTCACTGGTGGGGAAGAAGCCTGAGTTGGTGTGGGAGGTTGAGAGATACCGGCTAGATATAGTCGGGCTCACCTCAACACACAGCTTGGGCTCTGGGTCCAATCTCCTTGAGAGGGGCGGGACTTTATTCTTTTCTGGAGTTGCCCATGGTGAGAGGCGGCGGGCAGGTGTGGGCTTTCTCATAGCCCCTCAACTCGGTGCCTGTATGTTGGGGTTTTCTCCAGTGGATGAGAGGGTAGCTTCCCTACGCCTTCGGGTTGGGGAACGGGTCCTGACTGCTGTCTGTGCTTATGCACTGAACAGCAGTTCAGAGTACCCTGCCTTCTTAGAGTCCTTGGGAAGGGTGCTTGAAAGTGCTCCTCCTGGAGACTCTATTGTCCTACTGGGGCACTTTAACACTCACGCGGGCAATGACAGTGAGACCTGGAAGGGTGTGATTGGGAGGAATGGCCTCTCTGATCTGAACCCAAGTGGTGTTCAGTTTCTGGACTTCTGTGCAAACCACAGTTTGTCCATCACGAACACCATGTTTGAACACAAGGATGTCCATAAGTGCACATGGCACCAGGACACCCTAGGCTGCAGTTCAATGATTGACTTTGTAGTTGTGTCATCGGACTTGCGGCCATGTGTTTTGGACACTCGGGTAAACAGAGGAGCTGAGCTGTCAACTGATCACCACCTGGTGGTGAGTTGGATCAGGTGGTGGGGGAAGATGCCAGTCAGACCAGGCAAGCCCAAACGTATAGTGAGGGTTTGCTGGGAACGTCTGGCAGAAGAACCTGTCAGATTGATCTTCAACTCACACCTCCGTCAGAACTTTGACCAGATATCAGGGGAGGTGGGGGACATTGACTCAGAATGGGCCATGTTCCGCTCCTCCATTGTTGAAGTGGCTGACTCTAGCTGTGGCCGTAAGGTAGCTGGTGCCTGTCCTAATCCTCGAACCCAGTGGTGGACACCCCAGGTGAGAGATGCCGTCAAGCTGAAGGAGTCCTACCGGGCATGGTTGGCCTGTGGGACACCAGAGGCAGCTGGCAGGTATCAACAGGCCAAGTGATCTGCGGCTTCAGTTTGTCGCCAAGGCAAAAACCTGTGTGTGGGAGGAGTTTGGTGAGGCCTTGGAAAGTGACTAAGTCGGCTCCAAAAAGATTCTGGCAAACCATCAGGCGACTCAGAAGGGGAAAGCAGTGTGCCACTAGCACTGTATATAGTGGAGATGGTGTGCTGCTGACTTTGACTGAAGGCGTCATTGGGCGGTGGAAGGAATACTTTGAGGACCTTCTCAATCCCACCGACACATTCTCCAGTGAGGAGGCAGAGTCTGGGGACATGGGAATAGGCTTGTCCATTACTGAGGCCGAAGTCGCTAAGGTAGTTAAGAAGCTCCTTGGTGGCAAGGCTCCAGGTTCCTCAAGGCTCTGGATGTGGAGCTGTCTTGGCTGACACGCCTTTTCAACATTGCGTGGACATCAGGGGCGGTGCCACTGGATTGGCAGACTGGGGTGGTGGTGCCTCTTTTTAAAAAAGGGGACCAGAGGGTGTGTTCCAAATACAGGGGAATCACACTCCTCAGCCTCCCTGGTAAGTTTTATGCAGGGGTACTGGAGAAGAGAGTCCGGCTTATAGTTGAACCTCGGATCCAGGAGGAGCAGTGCGGGTTCTGCCCTGGTCGTGGAACACTCTTCACCCTCTCCAGGATTCAGGAGGGTTCATGGGAGTTTGACCAACCAGTCCACATGTGCTTTGTGGATCTGGAGAAGGCATTCGACTGTGTTCCCCAGGGTATTCTGTGGGAGGTGCTTCGGGAGTATGGGGTACATAGCTCTTTGCTACGAGCCATTCAGGCCATGTACAAGCAAAGCTGGAGTTTGGTTCGCATAGCCGGCAGTAAGTCAGACTCGTTCCCAGTGAGAGTTGGACTCCGTCTGGGCTGCCCTTTGTCACCGATTCTATTCATAATTTTTATGGATAGAATTTCTTGGAGGGTGTCTGGTTTGGTGACCTCAGTGTCACATCGCTGCTGTTTGCAGATGATGTGGTCCTATTGGGGATATCAGGCCGCGAACTTCAGCTTTCGTTGGATCGGTTTGCAGCCAAGTGTGAAGCGGCCGGGATGAGAATCAGTACCTCTAAATCCGAGACCATGGTTCTCAGGCGGAAAAGGGCGGAGAGCCCTCTCTGTGTCGGGGATAGGCTCTTGCCTCAAGTGGAGGAGTTTAAGTATCTCAGGGTCTTGTTCACGAGTGATGGTAAAAGGGAGTGGGAGATTAACAGGCGGATTGGTGCTGGGTCAGCAGTGATGCGGGCTCTTTACCAGTCTGTTGTCGTAAAGAAAGAACTGAGCCATAAGGTAAGGCTCTCGATTTACCAGTCGATCTACGTTCCCGCCCTCACCTATGGTCATGAGCTTTGGGTAATGACCGAAAGAATAAGATCGCAAATACAAGCAGCCGAAATGAGTTTCCTCTGCAGGGTATCTGGACTCTCCCTTAGAGATAGGGTGAGAAGTTTGGTCATCCGGGAGGGACTCGGAGTAGAGCCGCTGCTTCTTCACGTCGCGAGGAGCCAGCGGAGGTCGTTCGTGCATCTGGTTAGGATTCCTCCTGGACGCCTCCCTCGGGAGGTGTCACAGGCAAGACTACCTGGGAGGAGACCCCGGGGAAGACCCAGGACACGCTGGCGTGACTATATCACCCAGCGATATGGGCCTCATTGCTTAGGATGCTGCCCCCCTGACCCAAACCCCGGAGAAGTGGAAGATAATGGATGGATGGATTGATGGATGGATGGATGGATGGATGGATGGAGTTACAGGTTTTGTTCAATTGCTGAAATACATGTAATGAATCTGGAATCCACCCAGTTTTCACTGTCACTTTCTTAGCAAAGTAAAATCCTCTTTTTGCAAATATGCTTTAAAAATGTCCATTGCTTTCACGTATTTTCTCATGTTTTTCAAAGTAGTCTCTTACAGAAAAAATACAAAACTTCATTGATTGGCAATTTACTGGGCAATTTACTGTATACCTCCATCCATCCCTGCCCTCTCCAACCCAAAAAAATCTCATGAGATATTCAGAAACATTAGTTTCTGCATTTTGTCATTTTCATTGAAAAAAGGTTAGAACTATTGAAGGCTTCACAGCCCAAATGATCACAATAATGTCAATCAGGACAGGAGGCAGGAGATATGAATTTGACATGTCAGGTATAAGTAATAGGTAAGGCTATTGGATTGTTCATCCACCTTCTGTCATGGACAAGCAATGACTGATGACAAGGTCTATAATTGTTTCATCAAAGTTACACTGTAAATTTCTGTTCTGAGAGGTATGTGCCAAAGCCTTCTATTTGGGTCCTACAACAGAGTTTATCCCTCTACTGAAACTGACTCAGGCTCAAAGTTTGGCATCATTTGGTATAAAGTAGGACAAACCACTCTCATCTTTGTTTAAAAAGTATGGGAAATATCTCTCTCTGTCTCTCTTGCCTGATGTGAGTTGTACTCTTTGGTGGAAAAGTTAGTTTTTCTGGTGTTGTGTCAGTCACTTGACCCACAGGCACCAACAACAGCCTTAAGAGAGGGCAAGAAGGCAGTGCTTATACCCTGAGAAAGGCCACAAAAGACAGCAGGATAAGGATGTCTGCCACAAGACAGTGAGAGCGATGGCAGCCAGGAAAGGGGCACGAGGATGAAGTCTGAGTCCCCAACCATACCTCCTGAGTCCTGCCTCCTGTTCCGCAGTGAGACCACTAGACTGCCTCACGTTTGATCCCAGTGGATGGTAGGCGGTGATGGAGAGGTGAAGCAACAAGCTCTCTTTCTCTCTCGGCTCTCTCGGAAAGAGAGTTCACTGGCCATGCCTCCAGCTTAGCCACTGGGATCAAACAAAAGATCTGTTGGAGTGACCTTATAATGAGACTGAAGCCGGTGCCCAGAAGGAAGAGCTTGTTAATCAGGTACCATCCCCACAGGCCTCATGGTTATTATCCTCCCCCCACAGTCCTCTTGGGCTGTCGTCTGCTGTTATGGTTTGCTACTGTGCCTGGCCCAGGTGTGTTTAATGTTTTGTGGGTGTCAAATCATTCCATAGAGAGTGTGATGATGTAATGTATAGTGATGTGCAAAGAGTCTGTCCTTCCTTTATTTCATTTCCAGTCAAAATGGCCATTAAATACAAGTTAGTGTCAGGAAAAAAAGCAGGAAACACATATAAAAATTAAATTTGCAGAAACCTTCAATATCTCAATTTTAATGTAACATTTTAAGTATTTAATGTGTCCACACTACCTTTATTACAATTACCATTCTTTTCAGGTGACTTGCTTTCCACTTTCACAGAAATGAGAAATCTTCAAGGGTCAGTCTTAGAAGTTGGTTACGCACTCAGTGATGTTGAGGTCTGGACTTAGGGGTGATCGGTCAATTGTTCTGAGGAAACCAGCAGCTTCTGTGTGTCACGTTTGGCCTCTCCCAGTCCCGTCCATGTGTTCATGTATTGGTTTAGCCCATGTGCATTTGTTTTGGTTTAGCCCCCTTGTTTCATGACTCCGCCCCTGATTGTCTCCACCTGTTTTCCACCTGTCCCTCGTTTTCCATGTGTATTTAATCCCTGTGTTTGCCCCTTGTGTTTGCTGGTCTTTGTTTGAATCGCTGTCTGTGTTGTTGGTTGTACTGGTGTTGTTTGTTTGATTCTGGTTTATCCATGTTGGCTCATTGACCCTGGATTTGCCCATGATAAAAGTTGCTTATCTCATGCGTCCACCTCCTTGCTCCCTGTTACACTGTGTTTGATTTTATTTGTCTGTTTTCTTTTTCTCAGTTAGGGCTTCTTGACAACTGCACATCCTTTCAGACCCATAGTGTTGAGTTGTTTTCTCACTGTGGAAGGATCTCTTCAGAAACATCTTCTGACAACCTGTACTTGTCTGTTTTGACTAGAAATGAAATAAATGAATGGTGGTTTATGTGTTTTATTCAAGTGGAATGTAGAAATCCACACCTATTTAGCTTTTATTATTAGCTTTTTAGCTATTTTAGTAAAGACTTTTGTAAAGATCTGACAAACTGTGCATGACTCTAAGAAAATAGAGTTTATTGATATAAAGGTACAGACTGTACATGTCGATTGTGGCTGCATAGTGACATTTTGCACAGCATCCTTTTGCAACTACATCTGATCCTGAGAGTTTTGGGTGAATATTCTTTCTGCATACATTCAAGGCTTAGAGGGGCTTCCAGATGAACATGCCACATCTCATGCTTAAAAAGAAGCCTGAGTACTTCTTAGGGGACAAGTTTACACATCCGACCAATAAATAGCTAAGAATGATCTGAGAGATTTTGGCTGTTTTGAATTAAATTAATTAATTGTGGCTTATTATGTCTTTATTTATGTGGAATGTAGAATTCAGGTATACATTGTATTTTTTCAATGTTCATAATATTGACACTAGCCCAGTGCAGGTATAGTGATAGCTGTTGAAATGGAATTATTATAATGAATACAACTGATTTTGTAAACAGTAGATTAACAAACTCTTAGGATTAGCTCTTTATTTTCACACCAAGCACCCTGGACTGTACACTTCCAGCCATACATGCATTAGTGATAGAGGAATGACCTCTGCATGACACAGGTCAGCTGACTGTTGAAGGCAATCGAGCATGAGCTTTGAGTAAAGCATGACAAGTAAACAAGACTCACGTTATGTTGTCATGTTTTTTTCCCAGCAGAGCTTTTAGTTTGTCTATTCATGTTTTTCCTGCTCCTCTCGGTACCTGGAGCGTCTGTGTGGTTTGTTCTACCCGTCACGTCCAATAACATCTATATAATTACCCTGTGTGAAACAACAGGACAGAGATAGAGAGTGAGAGCGTGAGCAGGGTTTTCTCTGAGGAGAACGAACCTGCCGGTTCACTTTACACAGCAGCACTCCGTCTGCTGCCTCACTCTTCTGTTTGTTTGAGGAGGAGAGCGATGTTTACATTCAGAAAGTTTGAGTGGAAAATAACATTGAGTTCAGCAATTCAGAGAGACACACAGGAGAGAGAGGAAAATACTGAAGGGGAGAGAGAGTGAAGGGTGAAGCAGGAGACATGAAAAAAGAACAAGAGACACAGAAAAAGAGTGATTTAAAGAAAGAGAGAGAAAAATAAAGAGAGTGAGAGAGGGACAGAAAGAAAGAGACAAAGACAGAGATTCTCATTGTGTGTGTGTGTGTGTGAGAGAGAGAGAGAGAGAGAGAGAGAGATACTAAGGGACAGAGCAGACAAAGAGAGTTGGACAGAAAGAAAGCGACAAAGATAGAGATACACACAATGAGAGAGAGAGAGAGAGAGAGAGAGAGAAAGACACAGAGAGGGACAGAAAGAAAGAGACAAAGATATAGATACACACACACAATGAGAGAGAGAGAGAGAGAGAGATGGAAAGTGAGGAAAATGCAGAAGGAGAGAGTGAAGATAGCAACAGAAGAAAGAAAAAAGAGATATAGAACAAGAGAGTGATTGGAGGAGACAAAGAGCAAAAGATACAGAGAGAGAGAGAGAGAGAGAGAGAGAGAGAGAGGGACAGAAAGTAAGAGACAGAGATAGAGATACACACACAATGAGAGAGAGAGGGGAAAATACAGAAGGAGAGAGAGTGAGTGAAGAGAACAAGAGAAGAATGAAAAAGGCAGAAAAAGACTGATCTAAAGAAAGAAAAAGAGAGAGGGAGAAAGAGAAACGGTGAGAGCAAGGGAGGGACTGAAAGAAAGACAAAGTTGGAGTTTCTGTCTAGAGATGCATATACACACACACACACACACAAAGAGAGAGAGGGAGAGAAATAGACAAAAGATAAAGACAAAAAGAAACTGACTGACGGAAAGAGGAAATACAGAAAGAGAGAAGGAGTGAAGAGAACAAGAAAAGATAGAGAAAGAGAAAAGAGATTGAAAAAGAGTGATTGGAAGAAACATACTGAAAAAAGAATAGAGAGATACAGAGGGACAGAGACGAGATAGAATGAGAGAGAGAGAAAAAGAGATGCTGAGGGAGGGAGCGAGAGAGAGAGAGAGAGAGAGAGAGAGAGAGAGAGAGATACTAAGGGACAGAGCAAGATATAGCACAGAGAGGGAGAGAGCATAATAGAGATATTGAGGGACAGATAGAGACAGAGAGAGTGAGAGATACTGAAGGGAAAAAAGGAGAGACAGGGAGATACCGAGGTAGATAGCAACAGAGAGAGTGGGAGGGAGAGAGAGAGGGAGGGAGAGATACTGAGGGAAAAAGGGAGAGACAGAGAGATAGAAAGGTAGAGGGCAACAAAGAGATAGAGAGAGAGCGAGAGAGAGAGCGAGGGAGAGGGCAAGAGAGAGAGAGAGAGAGAGAGAGAGAGAGAGAGAGAGAGAGAGAGAGAGAGAGAGAGAGAGAGAGAGAGAAGTGTGAAGAGTGTGTGAGAGAGGGGCGTATTCAGCTGTGGTGGTGATGAATACTGAAGGTGTGGAACTCCAAAGTAAGAGCGGGACTGTATGAAAGTGCCAGCGGAATAATGTGAGAGGAATCAGAGTAATGAGGTGATACACACACCCAGCCCACCTTCATCTGTCTTTATTTAGCTGCATCCTCAACACAAAAACATGTGACCCAGGAGTCTTTGGAACTCTGCTGCTTGCATAACAAAATTCCAAAAAGCAACTGCTATTGAGTTGGACAAACGTTTGCAGAAATTCCATTCAACTTAACGGAAAATGACCATTTCTGTCAAAATATCTAAATTTAGAGATGTATATACAAGCGCAGGTACAGCACTACATGTGCCTTGATGTGACACATTATGTGCTTACAGTGTGTCTGAAAGTAGCTTTTGATTTAATAAAGCTGCACACTGGACCACAAACTGCGCGTGACTCCGCCTCCTAACTGCACCCTCGCTGAGAAAATAGAATATGTGGATACAAAGGAACAAACTGCAGATTGCAGCTGCATAGTGATATATTTTGCACAGCATCGTAGCTACACCTGATCCCGAGAGCTTTAAATAATGTAATTCTGTGGGTAAATATTCTCTCGGCACATGTTCAAGGCTTAGGGGGCTTCCAGATGAACAAGCCGCATTTCATGCCTAAAAAGAAGCAGGAGCACTTCTTAGGGGGTAAGTTAACAGCTCTGACTGATAAATGGATAAACACAATTTGAGGGAACATGAAAGACTGAGACAAGCACTACATATTTAGATACTTTTTGTCCGATACTGAGATTGTTGTAATCTTTGCCCTGTAATATTTTATTTTGTTTTTTGGTAAATTATTAAGTAACTGACAGGAAAAATTGGAAAAATATTCCTGATTTGTAGTCAATAAACTAAATTTTGGCTGACTAGAGACCCCTCCTAATAAGATAATATAGGAAAGCAGACTATGGACTGTATGTCGTAGATTCTTAGACGGGGAAAGAGTTTCTGGGCCCAAACAAGGGAGCTGGACCAGGTGGCAGTTTAAATTATAGCTGAGGTTCACTCTTGTACATATATGGTGGGTTGTGTGAGATTGTAGATGGAGAGTTTTGCAAGAGGGCCCTGGCCCAGAGTGACAAAAAGACATCATAGGTGTTTGGTTTTAAAGGTTACCAAAAATGGTTTAAAGACATGTTGGGGACTAAAATGGTATGGAATTGTATACCTGGGGTGGGGACGGTAAATAAAAAGGGATATTT
The DNA here is from genome assembly GCF_015220715.1 of Pygocentrus nattereri. Lineage (NCBI taxonomy): Eukaryota > Metazoa > Chordata > Actinopteri > Characiformes > Serrasalmidae > Pygocentrus > Pygocentrus nattereri. The sequence goes on along the minus strand of NC_051211.1, from coordinate 39,172,471 downwards.
TGAGACGATATTCGCATTGTGATTGACCGGGAACCATCTTGCCATTTGATGCTCAATAAAGCCCAGGCCTTTTCCTTCATTCCACAAGAAGTCAGTGGCTGAAGTCTTTTTGCATTCCTTTTTATCCCTTTTCACTTTTGTTGATGTTCTTTGATTCTTTTCATTCTTTTTGAAGATATTAGATTACAAATAGTTATTAGATCAATAGTATAGATAATATTAGAGTTACAAATAAATGTCCATAACCTGGGCAAAAAGAGAGAGCTCTTGGTTGTGACATACCATTAATTAAAATGTTAAGGTACTACGTAAAACTTTATTTGACATGAATTTGTATAAGACACCTTAATACATTGGTATTCAATGATTAGTTCTTGCTGTCTCAATAATATCTAAAACAAAATGCTGGTTATGATTATTAACATTAGTCAATATTTAACTGCAACATCACTTAACTGTTTAGTAATGCTTATTAGTGTCACGATTGGCCCCTCCCAGTCCTGTCCATGTGTTCATGTTTTGGTTTAGCCCCCTCGTTTCATGACTCCGCCCCGGATTATCTCCACCTGTTTTCCACCTGTCTCTCGTTTTCCATGTGTATTTAAGCCCTGTGTTTGGCCCTGGTGTTTGCTTTGTTTGATTGTGCTGATCTTTGTCTTTGTTCTTGGTGTTATCTGCTGTGGTGTTTGGTCTGTTGTAGTCTGGTTTATGTCACGTCTGCCCCCCGATCTATCCATATTGGCTATATGAACCTGGACCATTTTCACCATGACCCTGGATTTGCCCTTAATAAATCTTGCTTATCTCAGCAAGTGCGTCAGCCTCCTCGCTCCACCTTACAAATAGTCTGAAGTATCATTCATTAATGGACTCTTATTGTAAAGCATAACCATAAATCCACATTTAATATTTACATTAAAAGCAATTTAAAAAGATAAAAGAAAAAATTAAGTTTTATTTTAGAAGTTGAGATTTAGTGATCATTAAGTGATCATTTTATCATAGAGCTTATTGCTATCTCAATTAATGCCTTATGTTTAAATAGATCAAAATATAATTCTTGTAATTATCTTTTTTACAGTTTTGCTGTTTGAACTAATTCAGTTGAATAGTGCTATTGTTCTTTAGTTTGAATCTGGCTGCTGTCGGGGTTCTCCAGAGTTTGTCCAACCTCCCAACAGTTGCTAAGAAAGGATGCGTTGGTGGATGAAGTGTGGATATTTGGAAAGGCCAAGAACTTTCAAAAAGAGTCATTTTTCAGATTGACTTTGTCAGTAACTTGAATATAATATTGTTTGAATAGTTCTATTGATGTGTTTTCTCAGGGGATCTATCTACAAGACATATCATCTCAATAAGCAAGTGCTAGTGCCAGACTGGTGATTCAGGGTGTTTCATCACCAGAGAACCACCTACAACTTGCTGGAATGATGGTGCGCCACCCAGGAATCTGTTATGACTAGTGTTAATTTTGTTTCATTTAATCTGAGGCACGTTTTGTCACTGTGATAAATTAACATATGTGCTCACAATAGTCTAAATGGAGTATTACATTGCAGCAAGTCATGTAATCCTAACCACAATTTGCCTTTGCATTTCTTATGCTACGGAGTCTGGCAGTATCTCAGCTCGACATAAAGTCTCCTGGGAGGAAAAGACAAATATACATGCTGGAATCAAATCCAAAGCAATCATCAAATGTCTAGGGAAGTGGAATTAGAAGTATTGGATTAAATGAGCATAGTCTCCCAAACACTGCAAGCGCTAAATGTGAAAAGTGAATCAGTGGTTAACAGATAAAATCATCAAAAACATGTTACCAGAGTCAATTACGCCTAAAGGAATGCAAGGTTACTCAGCAGGCTCAGTAATTTGCATAAACTTATATTTATGGCTTCTGGCAGACGCTCTTATCCAGAGCGACTTACAATTTTACACAGGTGGGCGAAGGTCGTGTTAAGAGTCTTGCCCAAGGACTTTTATTGGCATAGTGTTTACCCAGACATTGACTGAACCCCAGTCTACAGCATAGAAGGCAGAGGTATTACCCACTACACTACACCATCGACTAGAAACCAAATAATCATTGTAAATTTATTGGTAAAAGCAAACTATTCATTCATTCATTCATTCATTCATCATCTAACCCACTTATCTTCCTGGTTCTGTGGTGGTGGGGTAATATCAACACCATTCAACTCCAAAATTACCCAATCAATTGAGCTTGTAGTCCGACATTGCAAATGTGGCATTTTGTATTGCCTTATAAAATCGTGATTTGCTGATAGATTTCAACATTACTCAATTTCATTTAAACATTTTATTCAGCAGAGTCATCTCTGTGGCTGCTCTGCAGACATGCTGCTGCTTCATTCAACACACACATCCACTTATACTGATAAGTGGAGATGTTTTTACCTTATACACACTAAAAAGATGACTGTGGCAGGACACTCAATATGATCAGTCATGCCTGATCTACGAAATGTAATAACCAGAGGCATTTCCAGACAGCAATAAGCATAGAGTGAAACAATCTCTCTGCAGTTAAGGAACATAAAAGCATAAAGTGGGGCCCAAGACAATTTCGTGTCATTGACCAGGCCTTTGTACTGAAAGTTAGTGAAAATTTTTTATTTCTTTCAAAGAAACTTCAGACAACTCTCAAGCACTCATCAAAGACCTCTGTGACTGCCAGTGATCAGAGTGCCAGTTTGAATGCATGCTGTCATTAAAGCAACAAATTAAAACATTTAAATATTCTGTTTACTCAGATCATTATACAGAGTTTGTAATGAAAAACATAGAGAAGAATGCAAAACAGAAACATTTTCAATAGTGGACTCAGACTTTTGGTCCCTGTATATAAACAGTTGCAATTTTATTAGGTACCTACACTCATTCTCACACCTGGCCATTTTATTGGAAACATTATTCATTATTATCTGTATTAATATCTATAAATTACTTACAATACTAAGTGGAGCCCATCTGTTGCTACACAATGTATCAGCCCCCTTTAGCATGTTCAACAATAGAAAGGGATTACCATAACTCCTGTAAAGGAACCACTAAAGGACATCATACACAACCTGTGGTAGAGATGGCACTGGTCCCATACCAGGCTGATATCAGCAGTACATTTACATTTATAGCATTTGGCTGACACTCTCATCCAGAGCAACTTACAATTTGATTATTTTTACATAGGTAGGCCAAGGCGGTGTTAGGAGTCTTGCCCAAGGACTCTTATTGGTATAGTGTAGGGTGTTTGCCCAGGTGGGGATTGAACCCCAGTCTACAGTGTAGAAGGCAGAGGTGTTAACCACTACACTATCCCAACCTTTCTAAGCCGCTTCTCCGTCAGGGTCGCGGGGGGGTGCTGGAGCCTATCCCAGCAGTCTTCGGGCGGAAGGCAGGATACACCCTGGACAGGTCGCCAGTCCATCGCAGGGCAGACAGACAGACACAGACTATCCCAACCACTTAGCAGCAAATGCTGGATCAGATGTTGGAAGAAAAAAAAGAGGGATCCATGCACGAAACAGATCTCTTATTTCAGGATTTCTCAACCATGGTCCTGGAAGCCCACTGCCCTGCACATTTTAGTGCTGTCCTGCTTTAACACAGCCACTTCAACTCAATAAGGTGTTCTTAATGAGCTGATTAGTTGGATCAGGTGTGTGGGGAGCAGAGAAAACATTAACAGGTGCAGGACAGTGGGCCTCCAGGACCAGGGGTGAGAAACATTGTATTATTTGGGTGGTGGACAGTGTTAGGCCATCGGTTTGGGCAAAATGACATGAAAAAGAAAAAAAACTGCTAGCATCTCTATAGGGTTTCTTATTTTTTTTTAGCATTAAGTTAATACTGATGTATATTGGCTATTCTAGACTAAACATTTACATCTGTTAAAAAAAAAAAAGTTTTACATTGTAAAAACATTCCGTATCGTCCCTGTCCACTGAAAAAGAAATATCTCCAAAATAGTAACTTCACAGAAAAAGGCAAAAACACTAACCTATCAGTGTAAAGTGATTTTTAAGCATTTCTATTGGTCCATTCATTATGAAAATGTTTACATATAGGACAGCTGGTATGTTGAATATGATATGATATAATATGATATAAACATGATATGTTTAACTTGAGGTTTGTAACATACATATATTTTACCTCATATGAGGCTGAGGTTGGCCTACTATTCATCAGCTTCTTCATTAAAAATATTCCATTCTGCCTTTATTAGTATCACAACCCCAACAGCAACCTGTAAGTAGCCATGCTGTGTGACTTCATCCAGTTTTTGACAGTTGAAGCCAAATCATCTTAAATTAAAGGTTTCACAATGAGTAAACAACTTTAGATTATTTACACAGGTTTTATTTTCCTGCTTGTGTGTAAACCAGCAAATCAGAGCAGAGCTCTTCAGATTACTCATGACCCCCCCCCCCCCCCCCCCCCCCCAAAAAAAGGGAAAAAAGCTTGTTTCATTCTAGGGCCAGAAGACAGGGTTCTAAATGGGCATGTAAGTTATGATCTTATATTCTTACAGCAGTCTCAAAATGGGAAACATTACACATAAAGACTAGGTTTAAGATTATTTCACCTGACATATCATTTTGCAGTGTAGACAGCAGCGTCACTAAAATGTGCATTCAGGGGGCCCATTCTTGTCTTTTGCCTAGAGCCCCAGAATCACTAAATCCACCATGGCACCTACATGGTAGCTGTTTCTGATAAAGTGGTGAATGAGTGTACAAGTAGGCAATGGACTGGAATATCTGTGCATATGCCATGTGAAGTAAATTGTTTCTGTGATATGATTATATTTTCCAGCTGCTTTGCTGTGGCTATTCAGCCCAGTGTAACTAATCATCTGCCCACTCACCATTGTGCTTTACCCTGTCGATCAGCAGCTATTCAAAATGAGATGGGAAGGAGTCTATCAAAGGCATCTCCTTATGTTAAATAAAACATGTAGAAAAAGAGGAATCTTTTCAACAGCACACAGGATAAAATGGTGTCACACACATTGCGACCTACATAGATTTGCAGTTGAGCTCTGGGGTGAAATTAAAAGCTCCCTCCAGTGAGGAGTATTGAATTGCAATATTTAATACCAGGAACTTTCTACAGATGTGGCATTGGGTTGCGTGGACAAAGGGATGAGCTTATGTTGCTCATCTGGTGCAGTGCATATGATTTAGAGCCAATCCCTCATTCATTGGTAAGATTGGGAAATTTGACAAATTTGTTATTGTGATAAATTATGCCATGAAACCTTTTTTCAGTACTTCTAGTACACTGAACAACTGCATTTATCATAAAAAAGAGATCTAAAAAAGAACAAAGAGATTCCAATCTGTAAACAACAATAACCAGTGCATTGTAACACTGTAGTTGGCCTGTGCTGATAACAGGATCCTCTGATTTAGGTTAAATGGTTAACGGCCCAACACGGTACTTTTCCTCATTACTCAAAATGTTATATTTGCAGGCAGTATGTGGTCATCGTCACACTTCTGCTTCAGTCTAACATTTAACTGGGCAATGCAGAGTGAATAAAATGACCTCTACATGTTTACATTTTTTGTATACTACCCCCTAACCACCGTTTAGGCATTACACTGTATTTGGCATGATCTTAGATGTCACAGATAACATTAATTGACTACAGCAAATCATAAGCTACCAAATATCTCATTATCATGAACTGTGAAATCAACTGTCCCTCCAGCACATTACAGGCTCTGCCTCGCTATACATGATGTAACATTTTATACAACGGTTATTCCAGCCACACAAGCTGATTGGTTGAGAAGCGTTCTAACTGTGTTGTTTTTTTGCCACATCATCACGTTTTTTTTTCCACAAACACTATCACTCCGCTGAGACGGCGTTGCTAAGCAACGACTTTGACGACTGTAGGAGATGCTCAAACAATTAGAATGTTTTTATGGATACTCTTAAGATCACATTTGACCGACAGCATCTTGGTCAGACTCTGAAGATGAGACTATACTAAATTCCCAAACTGTCATCACCACTGAGCAGCTTTTCAGTTGGCAGCTGTGGCAGAAGAAAACCTAAACAACCTGAAATCAGCCGAAAATGAACCGAATACTGTTCGCCAAACAAAATGGGCTGTAAGATGCTTTACAGACTGGTTGGAGCAAAACAACATTAATACCAATCTAGAAAAAAAGACAACACTGAGATAAACTTGATATTGCAGCAGTTTTATGGCTCAGTCAGATCTGAATATGAGACTACATGTTTGGCGTAGGGCGGCACGGTGGCGTGGTGGGTAGCGCTGTCGCCTCACAGCAAGGAGGGCCTGGGTTCGATTCCCCGGCCGGGTGACCGAGGTCCTCTCTGTGTGGAGTTTGCATGTTCTCCCCGTGTCTGCGTGGGTTTCCTCCGGGTTCTCCGGTTTCCTCCCACAGTCCAAAGACATGCAGTCAGGCCAATTGGACATGCTAAATTGCCCCTAGGTGTGAGTGTGTGAGTGACTGTCTGTGTCTGTGTGTCTGCCCTGCAATGGACTGGCGACCTGTCCAGGGTGTATCCTGCCTTCCGCCCGAAGACTGCTGGGATAGGCTCCGGCACCCCCCTGCGACCCTGACGGAGAAGCGGCTTGGAAAATGGATGGATGGATGTTTGGCGTATGGCATTTGGTTTATTTTTGGCTGATTCCAGGTTGTTTAGGTTTTCACTTCTAGCGACTAAAAAGCTGCTCAGCGGTAATGGCAGTTTCAGAATTTAGTTTAAGGAGCTGGAGAACGAACTGCTGGCTGTGCACCGAGTGAGCGGAGTTCGTTACTAAGCTGATTGTTAAGGAACTATAATTTGGGGCAGCAACTGCTAGCATTACAATATATTAAATGGCACGTTCTTACTTTATTTATTTAGCTGTTTAATAAAAGCAATGGAACACTCTGTCGTGTGTTATCGTGAATAACATCATGATATTCACCCTCCCTCTTATGTTCTATCGCTTAAATAGTTATGAGGAGATGGCACTCATTGTCAAATGCTGTTACCATGGTAACTTGGTTTACCATAACTGAGTACAGGCATACTGTAGTAAACTAGTAAACTGATTGGATGTCAGCATATCATGCCATTTGTCATTGATTTGTGTTTACCAGTGCTTTGATTTAATAGTTTATTAAGCAGTTCCTTGATGCAAAGATTGAATTTAAAATGTAGTCATAGCATTCAGGCCTCAGAAAAAAAAAATATTGTGGTATGCATTATGTGTCATGAAAATAACTTCGAGTACCATGAAGCTGTAACATAGTTTGACCATACAATTAAATATGAGCAATGTACTATAGAAAATGTAGCTTATTAACCAAATAGATGATTCTATATGAAGGTTATCAATACAAAATGATGTGTAGGTGTAATATATCATATACAGTCATATACAATGGTGCCCATGGTCAGGTGACATGTTTTGTTGATTTTCTAAGTGAAAACAAGTTACGCATCCTCTACAGAGATCACATTTCTGCACATCTTACTGCACAATTAATGTTTATTTGCTGAATTTAACAAATCGGTAAGAAGCCTCAAATGTGGCCTGTGCAAACGTTATGGCACATTTAAGGTTCATTTGTTTCCAGTATGTTAAAGTATGCAAATGATAAAATTGTGCACATGAAATTTTAAAAATGTGTCATATTTAAGTGTGTTAATGCCTTAAAGAATGTATTAGAAAATCAGCAAAACATGTCCTTTGACTGACTTGGTTCCGCCATCCCCTACTGTAAGCAACATTCTTGGGAAAATGGGATAAAAAGTAAAGTATATTTCTATTGCTGGTTCTGCCTTCAATAAGCTCCTGATTAATGAGTCTATAGTCGTTTATCCAACACTTAAACAGATGCTCCATAAACTCATAATAACTCATAAGCTAAAGAATTTTGGATTCTTTTGAGCCATCCTGATGTTTTTGTTTATTCCTCCCTGATTGTATGCAGTGTATGATCTGAACAGGCCTGGTGTCCAGGCTGGATGCCAGAACTTGCTGATGCGATGTAATCATTTCGTTTCAGAAACGCTAAGAAACGCTGCTTCTATGCTTCTATAAATTACTCTGTGTACAGCACTGAATGTGCTGCCTGTCAACAACACTCAATTTTAGAAATGTAGAAAATGTCCACTGCCTATTTTGCAGCGTCCATTTACTTGTTGGTTCTAGAAACTGTGTAAAAACTTTTCTGTGAAAAACACACATAAGGGATTTTGGCTTTGATGACAAAGAAAACTACCACTACAGTTAAAAAGGTTCTTGTGTGTAACATATGGTTCTAGGACAACATTTAGATTATGTGGAGGCTCTTTAAACTTTAAGAAGGTTCTTCTTCTAACACGTGTAGCTGTTTGTTGTGATGATAGCTTATTTGTGATAATGAAAGAATCTGATTCAATTCTTGTTGTAAAAGGCACAGGCCTTCCTACCTTCTTCACAAGTCTGCCAAACGGTGTATGTAACAGATCAAACTGGGTGAAATGGTGAAATGGGATTTTGAAAGCCTATTTGGCTCATTACAACAGCCATTCATGGCAGGACAAGTAATCACAGCTCATTTTCCCTTTGGGCCAGTATGAGCTTGGGCTTCAGTTTCACAGAGCCAGATATTTATCCTTATTTAGGGCGAGATAGAGTGCGCCATATGGGGGCTGATTAGTTTCCTGTCCAAAGTAGAGCTGCCATTACTCAAACTATCTTTGAACTGATCTCGGGACAGCGTATCTACTCCAGAACAGCAGATTCTCTGGGAGAAAGTAAGTCTCTAAACTGAAAATCTTTCTTTTTTTGGGGGGGGGGCTTTTTGTCTTTGCAAAGACATCATAGCTAGAAACAAAGTTTTGAGTCTTTGTTTATTGGGTTGGCTGAACAGGATATAGGTGGAATAAGATGGCCCAATTTTAGCATTACATAAGGAAAAAATGAGAAAGAAGAAAATGATATCCTTATAATACAAATCTATATATCCTTATTTCAACATGTCAACCAAATTGAGAAAAATGAATGTACAGTCATATACAAAAGTTTGAGCACCACTGGTCAAATGACATGTTTTGTTGATTTTTAAAGTAAAATAAATAAACAGTGTTATGCCCCTAAGTTACACTCACATTCTCTACACCAAGCACACTTCTGCAAATTTAATGCTCAAGTACCGTTCACTTGCTGTATTTAACGCACTGTAAAAGAATAAAACATCAAAAGTGGCCCATGTCAAAGTTCTGGCACATTTTATATGATGTTTATACATTTTATATGATGTATGTCATATAAAACATGTTAAACTCAGCAAATAAACAGAAATTGTGCAATAAAATCTGCAAAATAATAGATTTAAGTTTGTTCCCCGTAGAGGATGTGTTAACTTTTCACTTAGAAAGGTCAACAAAACATCATTGGATGCAACTTTTGCAAACAAACATGAGACAAAGGGCTATGAAAATATGATTTCTTCAAAAACAGAAAAGCCCAAACAGTGTTATTTCTTTGTTATATGGTGCTTATAACAAAATACAAATAACCAGATAAATTTCAAATGCTCAAAATATTTTATTGGTCATTTTAAGTGGTAAAAATGCTTTCAGTTAGAACGAAGGTTGAGCATAGAGAATAAAACAACAACTCTCCAACAGTGGAAAACCTCATATCTGATTTACACCCTTAAAAACAAAGGTGCCGTCTTTGGAGCGATGTCATAGTAGAACTACATTTGGTTCCCTTAAAGAACTGTCAGAAATGTCCATCTTAATTGTGGTATCCCCCAATAGATTATCTACAAATGCTCAAATAAATAAACTATGTGGTGCCACTGTTGATTCTCATTGGGGCTAGACCTAAGTTTTGGACCATGTTTTAGGTCAAGGTTATGTTTAGGACAGGGGTCAGGACCATCTGTCTCTTTTACTGTCCTGTTGCGGCTCCACAGTAGAATTAGATTTTTAGGTAAAAAAAAAAATCCTCCTTTCCTAGTAAAATAAAGCTCTTTTGATCATTCTAACACAGTTTTAACAATAAATGGTCTTAAATGCTGGAGTTATTGTAGCCTATATCTGCTAAGTCACCCTTTAACCCTGAAGAGTGGTGCGCAGACTGCTGGTTACCATTGTAACGTAGACAACAATCTCACCTACTAGAGCCAATGAGACAACAAAAAGAGCGATTGAAGATAAATACTGAAAATTTATTGATAATATTGATAATAGGAATGGACTTATATGCACTTATAAGCAGTCAGCAGGCCTCCTGAAATGTTTGAAACACTAAAAAGTCATGAAGCTGAAGTTGTTTGAATTCTCACATTCTATCTTAAATGGTGCCACAGTTACATTCTGGCACCTCAGGCACCATTTAACTGGCCTCTTCAGCTGAGAGACATTTAACACGAAACTATTCTACTTTTGAGGAAAAGTTTCCTGCTGGAGACTGGACTGTGCATTTGTCTTACAACTGTACATTCAAGCCAAGAACCTTCTAGGATTTATTTTTTTAGGCTACAAAGTGGACTGCAGCACAGTTTCTGTTGTTTGGTCTCTGTGCTCCAGCAAACAGGATTAATGAGGATAAATTTCAGAATGCCAGCTTTAATTTCAGGTTCTTTTCACCTGTCATATCAGGTGTGATGTGCTGGACTACCGAGCCAAAACAACAGGAACTGTGTCTACTTCCTTAAAGCCTGCACTGTTAAAATAGATTAAAAATGATCCATCTACCATCTGTTCTTTCTACTTCCACCAAACTTTCAGAATTAAAATGATCTACCAACAAGGCCTGTGTTTACTTCCTTAGTTTGGTCTTTTTCACATTCCTCAGGCATCTGTTCCTGGAAAGATATCAATTAAAAGCCAATCACTGGAGTCTGCTGAGACACACAGTGAGGGGGGAAGACTTGGGGCCACAGCAGAAGGTTAGCAATAGGAAGACATGAATTTCTGTGTGAAGCAGGGGTCCCCGACCTCTATTACTGTCAGCTGGCTTTCCAATTATAGCTTTCTGCTTAGAAGGTGTAGGGACAGGCTCGCATCTATTTCCTCACACTATGGCTTCTCAGTAGGACAACATTCATGCAGCTAGATAACTTCATGGATTCACATAGGCTTAAACATATCACTGATCCATGAAGCTTGATGATAATGTGCATGTTTCCACTGTGTCCATTCTTCAAATGTCAATCATCCACAAGTCTGAGGCTTCACTCCTTATCAAGTAAATGAGGAAAAACCTACACAAGATTTGTTTACCCAGTACTGAAAAAAGTTGAAATTATGTTCATTTGGAAAAAAAAACAATTTTCCATTTCCATTAAATGAAAGCCTACCTCATTTCAATTTAAAGGAAAGGCCTGAATAAATGAGAAATAGAGATACATAACAAGAGTAGGTGCTTCTAAATAGGAATACAGAAAGATGGACTTAAGCAATTAACGTCCTGCCATGCCCTGTGGCATGTTTCAAAATGCAGAGCAGACCAAGCTGACTTAGATTTGCATCCGGCTGACTAGAGGAAAGGATCTAAATGACTCCAAAACAGGGTTCATTATTGATGACAAACTGTAAGGAAGAACTGAAGAACAGCTGTTTGATATATGATGTGATCAGACTGTCAGCAAGAACAGTCCATCCACAACAATATAGAGAGGGATATTACAGTAGGGCTGCGGTCTATAAAACCCTCATTACAAAGACACAAACACATTTTCAGGGTTCAGTGGTGCAAAAACCACCAGGACTGGTCTACAGAGATTTAGAAAAAGTGATATAGTCAGATCCTGCACCATATTTTTCAGTGGGCAAGTGCATGTGCAGCATACAGCAAGACAACAGTACAGGCCTAAATGCTTAATCCCTACAGTCTGGGGCATTTTGTCAGCATATTTGTCCTTTCAGAGGGAAGGATAATGCACCATGTCACAATGCCAAAGTACCATCACAACTCACACTAACATACCAACAGCATGTCAGTGTCACTGCAGTGCTGAGAATGATCCACCACCTAAATAATACATGCTCTGTGGTGGTCCTGTGGGGGTCCAGACTGTTAAAGAACAGGGTGAAAGGGGGCTAACAAAGTATGCAGAGAAACAGATGGACATTCATCTGTGATTGCAGAACTACAAAGTGCACCTATATGGTAAGTGTAGCTGATAAAATGGATAGTAAGCATAGATACAAGGAGTTAGTGACTTATATTAGCCTATGACATTTCTATCTTGATAGAAGCATCCACTTCCAAGATGATAATTTCCCCCATCCACAGGGCATAAGGGGTCACCAAATGGTTTGATGGGTGTGAAGAGTGTGTAAATCACACGTTATGACCTTTACTGTGAAGGCAGGACTAATATGTTAGACAGCGCTCTCCCCCACCATCATAAAAACATTTTTTGAGGAAATATCTTTTAGAATAATGGTGTTCCATCTCTCCAGTGCTGAGACCTGTACAATCGATGCAAGGCTCATTGAAGTTCATCTAGCAGCTTGTGGTAGTACAACACCTCACTAAGACACTTCATGTTGTTTTTCTCCATCTATAGTTTTAAAAGGAGAAAAGGGTCCTCCAAACTAAATGATTTGGGCCCACCATAGTCAAGAACCTACGAATAGGTTTTGGATGTACTGGAAGAATTTCATATACAGATAGTGTAGATTGCATAGATATAAATTTGTCCTCTAAATTTACTGAGAGATATAAGGTTTTACAAAACTGATGATATGCATTCTGTTATGCGCATAACATGCAGATATTTTATGTTTCCCGCACCCCAGCAATTATACGAGCAGCCTCTCGACAATAATCTTTCCCCAAAATAACCCTGATCATGCCGTTTACTTCACCATCACTCCCTGAGAAACATTATTTTCAATCAATAAATAACTTCAGCTAAACAAATACCCGGATCTACTAACAGATGGTCTTGTGTATAAAGAAATTAGTGGGTAATTGGAGAGAGATGTGTTGTGCAGACAGATTTAGCAGAGGCACTTAGAGGAGGAAAAAGGTGAAGGATGCAGCGAGCACAGATGTGTTCAGTTTATTGCCATTAACAGCGTTTCACAGACCATTTGCTCGCCGCATAGTGACATGGGAATACATCTTGGAAAACTTTCAGTCAAGTTTTGAAATTTGCAAATAAAATGATGTTTGCACCCTACAGTGCTGGGCTTTGTTTGCGTTCACTGCAGTGACTTTCTGTTTGTCCGATAGATGCCAGGCCTTGTCTCTGTGCAATAGTCTAGTTATGTTAGGCCCAGGGATGGCAAACTAAGTATAAAATACAGTAAAAAGAATTAATCCATTTGTTTCTGGCATCATTCATATAAGGAAATATAATTGCAGCAGGCAACATTTCTATGTAGATATATTTTTTACACCAAGATTAAAGTCCTTGAGAAAAGAAGAAGTGCATCTGTTATCCATTGCCATAGACAGAGGTAAACAAACCATGAAAATGAGCATCAGCCTGCATATCAAGGATCATAACATTTTTCATTTTGGTTCACTCTGAACTAAATTATTTTTTTCCTGCTGCAGCCTAAAACACGTTAGACCAAGAATAAGGCTCATTAACAGCACTGGGTGCCATTTCTTGTTCATGTTCATTATAGGAATTAGACTGAAGACTATCAAAGAAACATTTATGTCAATCTAAGACACTTTTTGTAACCACAATCAGACAAATTGTCAGACAAGCACAACACACACTCACCAAGCACTTTATTAGTAACACCTGTGCACCAACTTATTGATGCAGTTATCTAAATCAGCCAATCAGGTGGCAGGAGGGCAGTGCATAAAATCATGCAGAAGTGGGCCAGCAGTTTTAGCTAATGTTCACATCAACCATCCGAATGGGAAAAAATGTGATCAGTGATTTTGACCATGGCATAATTGTTGATGCCAGATGAGCTGGTTTAAGTATTTCTGCACCTGCTGATCTCCTGAGATTTTCACACACAACAGTCCCCAGAGTTTAAAGAACAAAAACATCCAGTGAGTGTTTGCAGACAGAAACACCCTGTTGTTGATAGAGGTCAACAAAGACTGGTTTGAACTGACAGAAATGCTACGGTAACTCAGATAACCATTCTGTTCAGATGTAGTGCACAACACATTGAATCTTGAGGCCAGTGGGCTGCAACAGCAGACAACCATGTCTGGGTCCATGTTTGTCAACAAAGAACAGAAAGCAGAGGCTTCAGTGGGGAAAAGCTCTCAAACTGGACAGTTGAAGACCAGAAAACATAGCTTGGTCTAAAGAATGTTGATGTTTGCTGAGGCACACAGATAGTAGGGTCAGAATTTTGCACCAACAGCATGAATTCATGGACATAACCAGTCTTGTTTCAAAAGTTTAGTCAAGTTTACTACAAGGAAGTTACATGTGAATGCTTTTGGGAAGGCCTATCCCCAAAGATGGCCTAAATCCTGCTTTGGTGATGTCAAAACGATGCTAACAATGTATCGGTGATGTAGCCAAGTAATTCCCCAATTATGAATTCAGCAGGAAGAGCAATTAAACATTGTGGTCTACCAGGTTAATGGTAAATCTATCAGTATGTGTTAAACACAAATAAATAAAATATAAGAAGGGAATTCCACCCAATTTTTAAAAAAATTCAAATATTTCAAATGTTGAGTGGTGAAAAAGTAAAGTAGTGGTGATGATGGGAACCAGGGGTTGTGATGTCTACAGCACAAATATAGCCATTTTATATTCTATCCAAAACCACCAGTGAACTGACACGTGTTTTTGAGTTTTTATATGTAAAGGTGATGATGGTAAAACAGCGGAAAATCTGAAAAAAATACAGCTATCAAACACAATGTCCCAGGAATCGGGCAGAATATTCATGATCATTTTTGTGCAAGAACTTTTGGTAAGGTTGCTTGTAGAGGCCAAGCATCTGGATGCTAATCAGTGCTACTGTGAACAATTCTGACTTGGTATGTTTTTCTAGATTGGTGCATTTCACATCAAACCAGTCTGAATGACTGTTTACAACTGAACGGTTTAATTATACAGACATTTAGAAAAAAATCCCCTTTAAACCTTTCTGTGGTGAATATGCAACCCCTAACTGTTAGCAATGTCATTGGTCTATTCCTGATTACCAAGCACATACATTATAATGCCAAAAGTATTCGCTTCTTAATCCATAGGGTTTAATATGATGTCAGCCCACCGTTTGCAGCCATAACAGCTTCAACTCTTCCAGAAGCGCCTTTTTGAGGTCAGACACTGATATCAGAAGAAAAGGCCTGGCTTGCAGTCTCCGCTCTAATTCATCTCAACAGTGTTCTATCAGGTTGAGGTCAGGACTCTGTACAGGCTTTATAGACCTTGCTTTGTGCCCTGGTGCACAGTCATGTTGGAACAGGAAGGGGCCGTCCCCAAACTGTTCCCACAAAGTTGGGAGCATGAAACTGTCCAAAATCTCTTGGTCTGCTGAACCATTAAGACTTCCTTTCACTGAAACTAAGGGGCCGAGCCCAATATCTGAAAAACAACCCCGCACCATAATCCCCCTCCAGCAAACTTTACACTTGGCACAATGCAGTCAGACAAGTACCGTTCTCCTGGCAACCACCAAACCCAGACTCCTCCATCGGATTGCCAGGTGGAGAAGGGTGATTCATTTACGGCATTTGGCTGACGCTCTTATCCAGAGCGACTTACAATTTGATCATTTTACACAGGAAGGCCAAGGTGGTGTTAGGAGTCTTGCCCAAGGACTCTTATTAGTATAGTGTAGGTTGCTTGCCCTGGTGGGGGATTGAACCCCAGTTTACATTGTGAAAGGCAAAGGTGTTAACCACTACACTAACCAACCACCACACACTGCAGAGAACACGTCTCCACTGCTCTAGAGTCCTTTACACCATTGCATTTGATGCTTTGCATTGCACTTGGTGACGTAAGGCTTGGATGCAGCTACTTGGTCATGGTCACCCATTCCATGGCCGATAATCTGAATTCCACATTAACTTTGGAGGTCTGTAGCGATAGACTCTGCAGAGAAAGTTGGCAACCTCTGTGCCTCAGTATCCGCTGATCCCACTCTGTCATTTTATATGGCCGACCACTTCGTGGCTGAGTTGCTGTCACTCCCAATCGCTTCCACTTTGTTATAATACCACTGACAGTTGACTGTGGAATATTTAGTAGTGAGGAAATTTCACGACTGGACTTGTGACACAGGTGTCATCCTATCATGGTACCATGCTGGAATTCACTGAGATCCTGAGAGCGACCCATTCTTTCACAAAGGTTTGCAGAAGCAGTCTGCATGCCTAGGTTACTTGCTGACCACGAAGTCTGAATGAAGCATAATCACTGACAGTCAACTGAACAGTTAATGAAAGTGGTTGCCAGTTTATCACAGCTCTTAGATAAAGAGAAGGTAGAAATTCTGGAGCATCTGAACCTTGAGGGCTGTGATTTGAATGCCACCAGCCTTCTCTGTCTCTAGCTCAGTCAGTGAGGATATACCCTGCTGAGCACTGCTGTTACTCCATTCTTTCACATAGGCTGTATATGAAACCTGAGAGAAAAGAAAATGAAGGGTTGTAATATAAAAGAGAAATATATTCAAGATACAACTGCAAAAGCTAAAAAAGTGAAAAAAAAGCAGAAAAGGAGGTGAAAATATGACCAGCGAAATTTAACCTGGAAAGGATGTGCAGGATCCATTTCTGTGTAACATGTCATCTAAACTGGGAAATACAATAGTGCACCTCTCTATTCTAGTGCAGTCTCAGCACAACAGAAGAAAGCAATAACGACGACAGAGGAACCATAAGCCCACAGCATCTCACGGCTGTTCCCACTGTCATATTGAAATATGTCAGATCTGCTGTATCAGGCTTTGGAGAAGAGATGTCTGGATGTTAGGAAAATCGAAAAAACATAACGGACAGAAGGATGACTGGATGGTTTCATATTTTTCATCACATTATGCACATTATGCATCACATTCAACTGTTTAAAACTGTTTATCTCAGCAGGAAGTGTGTTTTTGACAGGAAATTGCAACATAATAAATACGAATAAACATGATATAAAATACAGTAAAACATGAAAATACAGTAAAGCGCAACTAAATCTTTTCCTTTCAATAAAGTTCTTAATATGCTGATTAGACAGAAGATTACCAATTTGGCTCCTGACTTCTCGATGCACTCCAACCTTTGAGTTTGTTAAAAATTCAGCAGTAGCACTGCTGATATAATTTAATGAAGAACTTAATAAACTACACTCTCAGAAATAAAGGTACTAAACT